>NW_027361829.1:30032500-30285000 GCF_039654945.1 Dendrobates tinctorius | reverse complement strand
CATAAAAAATGTTGCTTTTAATGCAAGGCCTGCCCTGCTACCAAGTCATATGCAGCCCAATAACCCTTTGAACCCACATACTGGATGGGCCCAGAAAAATCCACTACACATTATTCATTTTGTACTCCCATATTCTTTTCTTAAGCATTGACAGAAAAGGCCTGCCCTGCTGCCAAGTCATCTGCACCACAATATGCCTTTTAACCCAGGTAGTGGATGGGCACAGGAAAATCCACTTCACATTATTCATTTTGTACTCCCAAACTCTATTCTTATGCATTGTTTGCAAGGCCTGGCCTGCTATCAAGTCATATGCACCCTAATAAGCCTTTGAACCTACATACTGGATGGGCACAAGTAAATCAACTTCACATTATTCATTATGCACTCCCATTCTGTTTTCTTATGCATTAACTTCCATACTCGCCACCTTCAAACATTCCTTCGCCAGCTGTTGACAGATCTCTTTGCACCCTCTCTCCAAGTTTCGTACGTGCGCTCTACCTGGTAGAAACTGTCAACTTGCTCTTTCCACGTGCACATTTCCTTGCTCAGTTTGTCAATTTGACCCTCTAGTTGTCGGGTGATAGCGGTCAAATTGGACATCTTTTCCAGCAGCCCTTCTACTTTGTCTGGGTGCTGTTCTCCACATGCTATTTTAGCTGTTTGTTCAGCCCCTTTCCAGTCTTTACCTCTCCTGCGATTGGAGGAAGACTTGCCATTTAGACCTAAGTCAGTCTTACTGCACTCCTCTCCTCTGTCATCACCGTCTGAATGGGAGTCATCACCATCCGATCGGTCATCCTATAAGCAGCAGACCTCATTTTTAATGGTGTTGAACCCCACTCCCGGAGCTTCCCCGTCCTCAAGGGTCACCCATTCTGGTATGACTACCAGTGTCATCCTGTCTTCACCTTGAGGAACATTGTCATTCCCCTGGGTCCGAGCTTCTGTCTGCGAAACATTGTCCTCTGCCCTAGTGGTTGCTAATGGCAATAACATGTCACAGTCACCCCCGGTGTCTGTGTCACACCCGACAGTATGGTAAACGCTCAAGTTGCTCTCTGTTTGGGTGTCAGCTCCACTCTTTTTAATTACCACATCACTATCAGTCACACTGTGGTACACGTCAGGTGACATCATGTCCATAAGTTGGGCAGATGCACCCTTCCCTCTGGTCACCCCAACGACTGACCTGTCAAGGTTGGGAGATGTTACTGCCTTCATGTAGGCAGCTCTATCAGGAGTGAGTCCTCCATCCTCCTGCTGTAGAGGAATTTCCTTCTCCCACATGTCTGAGAACAGCTTAGCGTCCTGGCCTACCGGACAACATAAATTCAGGACTATAGCGACATCCTGTCCTGTACTGTCCCAGACCGTCTCAAGGATCACCCTGGCCACTGGATAGTCCTTAGCGCTCCCATGAACGCAAGTGACCCCGACCTTCTTATTGGGTATAACAGATCCCTGGAGTGCCACTCTCACTAGAGTCACTGAGATCCCAGAATCGACCAGCTCGTGTATTTCCTTCACATTCATCTGCAGGGCACACCCACATAGCCTCTTGCCAGGTGGGTAATATATAAAGCAGACTGGACACACATAGTACACTTGCCCCTGGCAAAAGTCTGTCTGCACCACCCCTTTAACTTTGGGATGCTCCACCCCTTTTTGGGTAACTGCCATTCCCCTGGACTCCACCCCTTTGTGGGCAGCTACTTCCTTTTGCGGTACCGCCCCTTTTGGGACTCCACCCCTTTTGAACACCCATCATTGATTGGGTCACCGCCCCCTTTTTGTTTTGGGAGACCTCCCCATTTAGGGACACCACCCCTCTCTGGGGTACACTCCATGGACTTCCCCACGGCAGTCTCAGGTCTTAGTTGCCCCTTATTTCTTTCTGAAGCTGGTACTGGTCCTTTAAGAGGTTGCACACTCTGGACCTCTGATGTCCTTAGGGCACCTCACCAGCTCCTACTGGCACTGCCACAGCTCCTGCTGTAGCCACAAACTGGCACATACGACTGCCACTCACAAGCTGCTGCCCGTGTCACTGCAGCTCCTGCTGCTGCAGAACCTCTTGATGTAACTGTAACTGCAGCTCCTACCACCACAAGGCTCTGCATGCTTCCACTGTGCTGTCTTCGTGGACCCGCCGATCCACAGCAACCTTCGTAACCCTGCTGAGTTACAGCCAGACGCTTGTCACCTTCGTGACCCCGCCGAGCCACCACAAGCTGACTGGAGAAAAAAACTTTGTGACCCTTCTGAGCCACAGCAAACACCTCACATGTGCTTCCTGGACCATTGCCCGCATTCTCCACCATATGTAAGATAGCACTTACTGTTTGTGTTGGGGGACACTCACTTGGATGCGATATTGAGGCACACAGGATCACTTTCCTACTTAAACAGTCCAATGCTGTTTATTATGCCATCATAAACCGCTGAGGAATGTGTTATGCATCACATAGTCCATAGTATCGTACAGGATATGGCTTTAATTCGCAGTCCCTAAACATGCTGGACCTCTCTGTCCAGTAACCATGGGTGACCGCACTCCAAACAGTTCATTAACATTCATTGAACATACCAAGCACCAACAGTCTGTGGAGGTACCTTACAGGAGCTCCTGCTCTAGTTGCTGACTCCTTGTCAGTTCGCTCTCTCCCAGGGAAGCTGCCTTGCTGGGATCACCATAGTTGTGACCAGGGCACTCCTGTCAGTCCAGACCCACAGAAGGTCGGTAGCACCCCCAAACACAGGCCGTCACAGACTCTGCTCACACATGGCCACTCCGGGTGCTATTCAGGACATCCATCCCCTCCTTGGTCCGTCCAACACACAGGCCTCACCGGGTGCAATTCAGGGATCCGATCCTACTCCCAGGATCTCCCCACACACCGGCCTCACTGGGTCCAAAGCCTACCATGTGCTCTTCAGGGAGGTAGCATACCTTCCAAAACATAGGCCTTCCAGGACCTTCCACATGAACCAATCAGGTCCATACACTCTCCCCCATGTGACCCATCCTGGTCACTTTATATAGCTGTAACCACACCAATATGTGGGTGGTTTATGTTTGGCTAGCCAGTCCTGCCCAGCTCTTTGACTCCCTAGTAAACTAAACAAATCTCTTGTGGAACTACAAGTCCCAGCACACCAACATTACTGGCTTACAGTGCAGAGGACTTCTACGACACATACCGGCCATTTACAATCATGCCTCTTATTGTTTCTCCATCACAATAAAAGAAACACCTGCATTCATGTCCTGGGGAGCCCATGCAGCACCCTCTAGCTGTAACAGGGGTCACTGCATCAAACAGCGCTTGCAGCTTCTGGCTCACCGACTGGTGTGTGATGTCCCTAGGCATTGGAACTCTACACTGCAGATGTTGGAAAGGATTTGTGTGCAGAAGAGGGCAGTTGGTGACTAGTCTACCAGTATCAACAAGGTTGTCAGTATTCAGTTCTGACTTCACACATAAGATCTCAGGAGTGGACATGGATGTCTCACATGTGTACCATCCTCCAAAACTTTGAGGAATCCACCAAGAGGATGAGCATCAATTACACCATCATTAACGTCTCCATTCTGCTTATCTGTGTTCTAATTTGGATACTGAAAGTTATTATAGAGCGAAAACATATTTACAATTTAACAGTTTCAAACACAACAGTCCTAAATAACAACGATAACATTAATCCAATAATTAAACCAAATAAAACTACCCTGCTTGTGACAGCTTACAATCTACACTAAGTAACAAATTTAACAATAATTTAACCCCCCCAAAAAATCCTGCTTGTGACAACTTCCAATCTAAAATGAGGTGGGGAGCTTAAAAATACAGAGGTGTATTTACAAGAAGGTATTTATAATGATGTTTGTACTATAATCTTACTGAGGTTCATTGTACGTGTTGTTGGCCTTAAGACAAGGGGGGAGGACAGCATGGTCAGTCGTCCCCTTGGTACCGACATGGAAGTGTTGACTGTTAGCAGTCTTGCACATATGGTTGAGTTTATGTTACGCTGCCTTTCCTGACACCCATGCATTATCAAAATTTTGGGTGACTGCCAATACTGATTGATGACACTTCTAGACCCATGCTACAAGGAGAACTTTACATCTCTTATTCCAGAGGAAGACAGGTGTACTAAAATGTTGGAGGAACAGAGGGCCCTTCTTGCAGAATGATCAAAAAAATTCACAACTGAAAATGTTGTCAACAGAGGTCAAAGTTTGTTGGCCTAGCAAGGAGTACAGGTGAGAGACACAACTCCAAGACAGCAAAGGCAGTGGAACACTAGCAAAGTTTGGGGAGAGTTTTCTCAGACCCTCTATCACCCTGTCCCTGAGGCGCAGGGGACTCTCACATGGAGTGCAAGTTTTTGAAAATGCTGAGGGAGTACCTTGCTGACCGTACCAACATCCTCTGTCATTCCTCTGTGCCTTCAAATTATTGATTATCCACGCTGAACACGTGGCATGAACTGTCTCTCTCTACTGTGCACGTGCGCTATACTCATGGCCAAGGAGCGCACGGCGCCTCGCTTTCTGGTGGTTACTGGCCAAATGGCCCCTTGGTAAATGGTAGTACCGCTTTTAGTGGCGGGAGACAATGGGAACTTTCCTTTTGCAGTGCCACTGCTCTAAGGACGGAGCACGCTACTCAGCCTCCTATGCGCTGCCTGTCCATGCCAAAAATCTTTGATGTCTTGCCTGATTTCTCTTAAGCTGGCCCCATGCCTCTAGGTCACCAGGTCTGTCTGCTGCATTTTGCCACAGCGTCGGCGCATCAGGTGCATAGTACACTGCCCCCATTCACCTCCTCTTCAGCCTCCAGCTCTAAAAGGTAGCACATCAGTCACAAGCTGGAAGCACTGCAGCACTGCCTAATCAAAGCAGGAACAGGCTGTGCTGAAGCTAATATGCTTCTGTGGAAAACGCCACAATGCTGAAGAGTTGTGGACAGCTATGAAACAGCAGGCATATTGGTGGATGAGATCGCTGAACCCACAGCCAGGCATGTTTGTGTGTGACAATGGGTGGAACTTGGTGGCAGCTCTTTGGCGCGGTGAGCTCACACACGTGCCATGCCTGGCTCATGCGCTTAACAGAATTGGTCAATGTTTTTTGAAAAGCGAAATGGAGCTGACAGATCTTCTGGTAAAAATACAATGCTCTAAATTTCCATATTAGAAAGTCAGCTACAGCTTCTTCCGCCCTTGCCGTGATTCAGCAACGCTTGCTGCTTCTGACTCACCGACTGGTGTGTGATGCCCCCAGGCCTTGGAACTCTACACTGCAGATGTAGGAAAGGATTTCTGAGCAGAAGAGGGCAGTTGATGACTAATCTACCAGCATCAACAAGGTTGTCCGTATTCAGTTCTGTCTTCACACATAACATCTGAGGTGTGGACATGGATGTCTGACATGTGAACCATCCTCCAAAACTTTGAGGAATCCATCAAGATGGTGAGCGTCAATGACACCATAATTAACATCTCCATCCTGCTTATCTGTGTTCTAATTTGAATATTGAAAGTTATTATAGAGCGAAAACATATTTACAGTTTAACAGTTTCAAACACAACAGTCCTAAACAACAACAATAGCAATAATCCAATAATTAAACCCAAATAAAACTACCCTGCTCGTGACAGCTTAAAATCTACACTAAGTAACTATGATAACAATAATTTAACCCAAAAAAAACAATTCTGCTTGTGACAACTTACAATCTAAAATGAGGTGGGGGAGCTTAAAATTACAGGGGTGTGTTCACAAGAAAGTATTTACAATGATGTTTGTACTATGATCTTACTGAGGTTCGTTGTAAGTGTTGTATGCCTGAGGACAAGGGGGACGAGGACAGCATTGTCTGTCATCCCCTTGGCGATGGCACGTAAGTGTTGCCTGTTAGCAGTCTAGGATGCATTGGGCTGACTTTATGTTGCGCTGCGTTTCCCGTGACACACGCATTATCAACATTGTTGGTAACACTCATTACTGGTTGGTGACACTTCTAGACCCATACTACAAGGAGAACTTTCAATCTCTTCTTCCAGAGGCAGAGAGGTGTACAAAAATATTGCAGTACCAGAGGGCCTTTGTAGCAGAATTACTGAAAAAATTCCCATGTGAGAATGCTGGCAGCAGATGTCAGAGTTTGTTGTACAACCAAGGAGTCCAAGCAAGAGAGAGACAGAAGTACAATCCAGTTCAGGCAGGGGAACAATGGCAAAGTTCTGGGACAGTTTTCTCAGACCCTCCCTTCGTGCCGGCACAGAGGCAAAGGGTGCTGGCACAAGAAGTGCAATGTTTGGGAAGATGCTGAGGGAGTACCTTGCAGATCGTACAAACATTCTCTATGATTCCTCTGTGCCTTTTAATTATTGAGTATCCAAGCTGGACATGTGGCATGAACTGGCTCTCTACTCTTTGGAGGTCCTGGCCTGCCCTGCTGCTAGCGTTATGTCAGAGAAGGTTATTTGTTATGATTGAGTCACCGTAGGAGGCAAAAACAGAAATGCTAGCTAAGTCCTGAAAACCAGAGAAGTTGGCAACTATCAGATTGCAGACCCCTGAACCTATCAACACAACTAGCAGTAGCCGTGGGGGGTTCCTACAATGACCTAGACCCCTCAATCACAGCTGGATAGATACATAGGCCTAAAGAAGGAAAGGGGAAATCTAACTGCCCCAGAGCAGACCCCAAAGCAATAGGCAGCCCCCCACATATAATGACGGTGAAGCAAGATGAAAACACTTACACAGACAGAAAGACAGGCTGAGCAAAGACGGGGCCCAAAAAACTACCTAGATAGGAACGAATAGGAAGGCTGCTGTCTGTAATCTGCCAAAACCCTATCAGAGACAAAAGCCAACAAGCTGATATAAAAATGGCCCTGAAGCAACTAAGCTTCGAAAACTAAATCAGCACTCAGGTACTTTCAGAAGACAGAGCTCAAGGAACACTGCACACTCCAGCAGGGAGTGGCAGAATCCAAAAAGCAAGAAAAACAAAAACAAATCTTAGATGCAAAAAGGCAAAACAGAAAACTTAGCTTTAGGAGAGCAGGAATCAGACTGGAGTCCAAGAGTCCACAGAAAAATCACCCGCAGGGCAGAAAGGGCGTAGGCTGCCTTAAATCCAGTCAGTGACTCCACTCAGCCAATCGTCTTCATTAGTCCCAGGTGCCTGATAATCAGGCTCACTACCTTCCTTCACTAGAATAGGGAGTTCACCAGGCCTCAGTGACGGAGGGGAAAATGAACTCACAACAGTACCCCCCCCTTGAGGAGGGGTCACCGAACCCTCAACAACGCTACCAGGGTGATCAGGGTGAGCCCGATGAAAGGCACGCACCAATCTTTTGGCATGAATATCAGAGGCAGAGACCCAGGAATTATCCTCCTGACCATAACCCTTCCACTTAACCAAATACTGGAGTCTCCGTCTAACCAGACGGGAATCCAGAATTTTCTCTACCTCATATTCCAAGTTACCTTCAACCAATACAGGGTCCGGAGGTGCCACCTCAGGCACAACTGGCTCAACAAACCTCTTCAACAAGGACTTATGGAACACATTATGGATCTTAAATGTGACAGGAAGAGCCAAACGAAAAGAGACCGGATTAATAATCTCCAAAATCTTGTAAGGTCCAATAATTCTAGGTTTAAACTTAGGAGAAGCCACCTTCATAGCAATATTTTTTGATGACAACCACACCATATCACCAATCTTAAACTGGGGACCAATGGTCCTATGTCGATTGGAAAACCGCTGGGCCTTTTCCTGGGAGAGAGAGCTTATCCACCACTTTGTCCCAGATCTGGTGCATTCTCTCCACCACAATGTCAACACCTGGGCAGGCAGAAGGCTCCACCTGCCCTGAAGAAAATCGAGGGTGAAAACCAAAGTTACAAAAAAAAGGTGACATCAAAGTGGCAGAACTAGCTCTATTATTTAAAGCAAATTCGGCCAAGGGCAAAAATGAAACCCAATCATCCTGATCAGCGGAAATAAAACATCTCAAATACGACTCCAAGGTCTCGTTTGTTCTCTCTGTCTGCCCATTGGTCTGAGGGTGAAAAGCAGAGGAGAAGGACAACTGAATTCCCAACTTGGAACAGAATGTCCTCCAAAATTTAGACACAAATTGAACTCCTCTGTCAGATACAATGTTCTCAGGAATCCCGTGCAAGCTAACCACCTGTTGCAAAAACAGAGGCACCAACTCAGAGGAAGATGGCAACTTAGGGAGTAGTACAAGATGAACCATCTTAGAGAACCTATCACAAATCACCCAAATAACAGTCATTCTTTGAGAGACCGGCATATCAGAGATGAAATCCATTGAAATATGGGTCCATGGCCTCCTGGGGACCGGCAAAGGCATCAACAACCCACTAGAGCGAGAACAAGATTTAGACCAGGAGCAAGTCCCACAGGACTGCACAAAATTCCTGACATCATGAGACAAGGTGGGCCACCAAAAAGAGCGACTCACCAGATCTCTAGTACCAAAAATACCTGGATGACCAGCCAATGCAGAGCAATGAACTTCAGACATCACTCTCTTCTTCCACTGGTCAGGAACATACAACTTTCCACTGGGGCAACGCTCAGGTTTGTCCTCCTGGAACTATTGCAGAGCAAGGCTCAAATCGGGCGAGATGGCAGAAAGAACTACCCCTTCGCCTAAGATGGTGGCAGGCTTGGTCACCACAGGAGAATCAGCAAAGAAACTCCTAGAGAGAGTGTCTGCCTTGACATTCTTAGTTCCAGGAAGGAAAGAGACCACAAAATCAAAACGTGTAAAAAACAAGGCCCACCTAGCCTGTCTAGGGTTCAAGCGTTTAGCCGACTCTAGGTAAATCAAATTTTTGTGGTCAGTGAGGACCACAACTTGATGTTTGGCTCCCTCCAACCAATGTCTCCACTCCTCAAATGCCCATTTCATGGCCAACAGTTCCCGATTCCCCACATCATAGTTACGTTCAGATGAAGAGAACTTACGGGAAAAGAAAGCACAGGGATTTATTTTAGATGTTACAGGATCCTTTTGGGACAACACCGCTCCTGCACCAATCTCAGAAGCATCCACCTCTACCTGTAACGGGAGTGAGACATCAGGTTGCCGCAGAACCGGGGCGGAGGTAAATCTACGCTTCAGCTCCTGAAAGGAAGCAACCGCCTCCGGAGACCAATTCAACACATCCGCACCCTTCCTGGTCAGGTCAGTCAATGGTTTGGCAATACTAGAAAATTTTGCTAAAAATTTCAGATAAAAATTAGCAAACCCCAAAAACTTCTGGAGGGCCTTCAAAGAAGTGGGCTGAACCCAATCATAAATGGCCTGTACCTTGGCCGGGTCCATTTAAATAGTTGACGGAGACAAAATAAATCCCAAAAAAGAAATTCTCTGTACTCCAAAAAGGCATTTTGATCCTTTGACATACAGAGAATTCTCTCTCAAGATCCGGAACACAGTCCGAATATGTTCCACGAGAATCCCAATCCTTGGAGAAGATCAAAATATCATCCAGATAGATAATCAAAAATTTATCGACAAAGTCTCGGAAAATATCGTTCATGAAGCACTGGAAGACAGAAGGGTCATTAGTGAGCCCAAAAGGCATCACCAGGTACTCAAAATGTCCCTCCGGAGTATTAAACGCCGTCTTCCATTCATCCCCCTGCTTAATGCGGATAAGATTATACGCCCCCCTGAGGTCAAGCTTGGTAAACCAGCAAGCACCTCTGACTCTAGAGAATAGATCCGAAATCAGGGGTAACGGATACTGATATTTAATAGTAATTTTATTGAGGGCACGATAATCAATACAAGGCCTTAAAGAACCATCCTTCTTGGCCACAAAAAAAAAAACCGGCACCTAAGGGTGAAGAGGATGGTCTAATATGACCCTTCTCCAACGCCTCCTTAATATAGGACCGCATAGCCTCGTGCTCGGGTACAGATAAATTGAAGAGCCGACCCTTAGGAAATTTACACCCCGGGTTTAGTTCAATTGCACAGTCATAACTCCTATGAGGAGGCAAGGACGCAGACTCATTCTTACTAAATACATCATAGTAGTCCGACAAATAGTCAGGAACCTCATGCGACTGAGGAGAGGTGGAAAAAACCGGAGCCTCACTAAAGGTACACCGGCAACCCCAACTCACCACAGACACAGACTTCCAATCCAAAACTGGATTATGAATCTGCAACCAGGGAAACCCCAGAACAATGGCATCATGCAGACCATGCAACACCAAAAATCTGCAATTTTCTTGGCGGTCTGGGGCGACCCGCATGACCAACTGGGTCCAAAACTGAGGTTTATTTTTAGCCAGAGGGGTAGCATCAATCCCCCTCAAAGGGATAGGCGTCTGCAGAGGTGTCAACGGAAATCCACAACGTTTAGCAAAATCCAAGTCCATTAGGTTTAGCGCTGCTCCCTGATCCACAAAAGCCTTGGCGGAAAATGTGGACAGGGAACAGATCAGAGTAATCGCCAAAAGAAACTTAGCCTGAACCCCACCAACAGAAAACGTGTGTGCAAAGTGTTTCTCACGTTTAGGACAAACAGAAATAACATGTGAGGCATCTCCACAGAAAAAACACAGCTTATTACGCCTTCTGAATTCCTGACGTTGCGCCTTAGACAAAACTCTATCACATTGCATAGGTTCAGACGTCTGTTCAACCGGTGGCAACACCTCTCGTGTAATCCTGCGTTCACGTAAACGCCGATCAACCTGAATGGCTAAAGACATAGAATCGTCCAGACCAGAGGGAACAGGAAATCCCACCATAGTATCTTTTACGGCTTCTGACAAACCCTTCCGAAAGAGAGCAGCCAAGGCACTATCATTCCAGGTAGTAAGGACCGCCCACTTTTGGAACTTTTGACAGTACAACTCTGCAGATTCTCGACCCTGGTTCAATGCTAACAGGGTCTTTTCAGCCTGATCAATAGCATTAGGTTCGTCGTACAGCAACCCCAAGGCTTGAAAAAATGCGTTCACATTAGTCAGAATAGGGTCATCTGGTTTCAAAGAAAACGCCCAATCCTGGGGATCGCCGCGCAGCAAAGAGATGACAATTTTAACCTGCTGCGCGGGGCTCCCTGACGAGTTAGGCTTCAAAGCAAAAAATAATTTACAATTATTTTTGAAACTCAAAAATTTAGATCAATCCCCAAAAAATACATCAGGTGTGGGGATCTTTGGTTCAACAGCATGTGAACGAGCAAGATAGGCGGAAATTCCTCGCACTTCAGCAGCGAGCTGCTCCACACGATCAGACACTTGCTTTATCTCCATTGAGAGAAAAAAAAAAATTCCCCATACGGCCTCAGAGATGTAGAGGAAAGAATATACACACACCTTTTCTTTTTTTTTTTTTTTTTTTAAACACAATTCTTTCCTGCTATAGAGTACCCCAGGATCTGCGGTTTGGCGGGTGATTCTGTTATGATTGAGTCACCATAGGAGGCAAAAACAGAAATGCTAGCTAAGTCCTGAAAACCAGAGAAGTTGGCAACTATCAGATTGCAGACCCCTGAACCTATCAACACAACTAGCAGTAGCCGTGGGGGGTTCCTACGATGACCTAGACCCCTCGATCACAGCCGGAGAGATACATAGGGATACATAGGCCTAAAGAAGGAAAGGGGAAATCTAACTGCCCCAGAGCAGACCCCAAAGCAATAGGCAGCCCCCCACATATAATGACGGTGAAGCAAGATGAAAACACTTACACAGACAGAAAGACAGGCTGAGCAAAGACGGGGCCCAAAAACTACCTAGATAGGAATGGATAGGAAGGCTGCTGTCTGCAATCTGCCAAAACCCTATCAGAGACAAAAGCCAACAAGCTGATATAAAAATGGCCCTGAAGAAACTAAGCTTCAAAAACTAAATCAGCACTCAGGTACTTTCAGAAGACAGAGCTCAAGGAACACTGCACACTCCAGCAGGGAGTGGCAGAATCCAAAAAGCAAGAAAAACAAATCTTAGATGCAAAAAGGCAAAACAGAAAACTTAGCTTTAGGAGAGCAGGAATCAGACTGGAGTCCAAGAGTCCACAGAAAAATCACCCACAGGGCAGAAAGGGCGTAGGCTGCCTTAAATCCAGTCAGTGACTCCACTCAGCCAATCATCTTCATTAGTCCCAGGTGCCTGATAATCAGGCTCACTACCTTCCTTCACTAGAATAGGGAGTTCACCAGGCCTCAGTGACGGAGGGGAAAATGAACTCACAACAGTTATTAGTGCCACTGGTGGAATTATAACAGATAAGAGCATCCGCCTGTCAACCGACAATGCTGACAGGCTGACTCTTATAAAAATGAACAAGGGCTGGATTGGGCAAGACTTCTGTACACCAGCGAATGAAAACAGCGAAACATAACCTCAAATACATTGTCTTTTTTGTGGAGGTGTATTCTCATTTACCTCTTCACAACCACACAAACTGATTTGGTCAGTTTGGTGTTATCCTCCTCCTTATCCTCATCCTCATCATCCACAACCAGTAGAACACCAGGGTGAACGTATTCCGTGATGCAAAAGTCACTCAAGGGTGTTTTTATGATGCCTGTTACTAATTTGAAACCAAAACAAATGTTACTCCCCCAGCGGGAACTGTCATAAAAATGAGATGTACGTATATTCTTCCCATTTATTGTTATATTTTCCAGTTTTACTATCTCTGGACCATCCTCTTAGGACCTAGTGTATACCTCTACAGTAGAAAAATATTGAAATACTATTATATTATATTTTAATTTATATCCCTGTCTCTGAGCTGTTGCTAGGGACAAAAATATCTTGTTGGACACATTCTGGCTTCATATCTATGAACCTGTGTTTGCCCCTCCCTTTTAGGTGGATTCACATTTTTTATTTATTTGTTTGATTTCAGTATGATTTATCATTATGTCTCCTCATTCTCTGCCACTAAATCACCAGATAACGTGTTCTGTGCTGCTACAGGCAGTCCAATTTCTGGCAAGGGTGTCCATGATGCCCATAGTATATTTTTAAAAAATATACCCCTCATGTGGAAATGTTCAGCCCAGGCACTGCGTATAAATAACGAGAGTGACAGACTGCCCAAAAAAGATAATTTAGGTCTAAAATGCCTCAATTTTTGGCACACGGATATATGAGGCGTGTCAGAGATAGACCCCACTGTAAAATGTGGCCTGTTTTTATTAAAAATGCAACATAGTGCTGTATATAACTTGAGTACCAGACAGGCAAACAATGGAGTACCGGCCTAAAATCCACACATTTTTATCACACGAACGTATGAGGCGTGTCACAGATATACCACACTGTAAAATATGTTTCTTTGTTTTTTGGTAGATGCAAAAGACTGCTGGATATAACGAGAGTGACAGACTCCCCAAAAAAGGGAATTTTGGCCTAAAATGTCTCAAATTTTGGAACACGGATGTATGAGGCATGTCAGAGATGGACCCCACTGTAAAATGTAGCCTGTTTTTTTAAAAATGCAACATAGCGCTGTATATAAGTACAGTTTCTCCCAGGACAAAAAAAGAAAACCGCCGTAAACTGGGAAAACTTTGAGGACACACGGATATGAGTTGCACGGAGAAACCACTACTACAAATGTGTGCCCTGTTTTTTTTATTTTTGGGCTAACTAGTGCTGTATTTATCCAAAAGTGATAGCCTGGCAAAAAAAAGAAAACAGCCGTAAACTGGACAAACTTTGAGCATGCACAGATATGAGCTCCCTGGAGATACCACACCAAAAAATGTGTGGGCTGTATTTTTTTTTGCTAAATACAACTGTATTTAACTAAAAGTGACAGCCAGGCAAAAAAAAAAAAAAAAAAAAGATCAAAAGCAGACTTAAACTGGCCAAAGTTGGAGCACGCACAGATATATATTTAATTTATTATGGTGAAAATGTGATTTAAAAAAAATATTTTTACAACTTTTATCCACTGTTTTTGTTTTTTTTTACTTAGTCCAACTATGGAACTCTCACTTTCTGCAGTCTGATCGTTGTTAAGTTATAAGGTATAGCAATGCAGGAGCAAATACCGCCACACCATGATCAGACCACGTATGTTATGACCATCACATATAGTGACCAAATAATTCCACATACAGGGAACACCTACCACCACACCATGACCTGACCTGATATTACCATCACATATTGACTGAATTAACTACCACATTCAAGGAACAAATACCACTACATCAGGACAAGACCACATATTACCATAACATATTAACCAAATAATACCACATATAAGGAACAAATGCTGCCACACCATGATAAGACAACATATTACCACCACATAGGGACTTAATAATACCACATACAAGGATCCACACCTCCATCTGTACTTCTGCTCACCGGGCCCCATACAACAGCAATGGCCATTATGCCTTGATGGCGGCTTTAAGTATAGTCATCACATCAGTATTGCCATGTTATTATAATTTTATCCTATGCATGGCACCTCCTACTTACAGTGTCATGTAATTACTTGGGCACCCCTGGTCACAATTACTATTATTGTGAACAATTAAGCAAGTTGAAGATGAAATGATCTCTAAAAGTCATTAAGTTAAAGATGAAAAATTATCTTTGTATGTTTGGGCAAACAAATATATTGTGTTTTTTTATGTTTTAAAAATTACAGAAAAGAAAATGGGCCAATGTAAAAGTTTGGTCACGCTTGGAAATTGTGTGCTCAGATAAATTGGACCAAGGTTTCAGACCTTAATAAGCCTGTAAGGGTTATGGTTTTTTCATTTCATCGTTAGTTGGGGGGCCTGAACATCTGGCACTTCCCACGCAATCAACTGTGTGACAGCACGAGAAACACTTGCTCTAATCGGTGGTTACCTTATCGCCTCTCACAGGGCTGTGGTTCCCACTCTGTTTCACAGATGACATTGTGCGAGTCAGCAGCTGTGACCGGTGGTGAAAAGGTTACCACCGGTCAGGTGTCGGCTGATGAGTACTAATCTCATCAACATAATCCTGGTCTTACTGATAGTATATGTATTTTACTGTACATGTATTTAGCTAATAAATAAAATAAAAAAATGGTATGGCATTCTCTCTGTTATTTATAACCAATGAAGGATAGGAGGGCACCACCGGTTAGGGATCACCTATTGCATGCTATAAAGCAAGCTATAAACAACCAAAAAAAGAAGCATGCAAGACACAGAGATCACCACAAAATACCAGAAAAATATATAAATTTTCATTATGCGACAATTCACAACACTGCAAACAGTTTAAAAACCTTTAAAATTGCAAACAAGCAAAAATGAGAAACATGATCCGCAATAGGGTCATGCCCTTGTCACTCCTCAATAAATAATTACTCTCAATATATAGGCACTATGAACAGAAACTGATAATAATAATGAATGTGCAATATAAGACACAGATTTACAATCTTATTAGGTCACAGCTATAGTCCAGTGTATAAATAGAAACCCCATATAATATTCTGCTGGAAATACAATGCAAGCCTATGTTATTAGTAGCCTCCTCAATGGCAAAAAAATGACCACATAATACCACATACTGTATATATTCCACTTATAATGACCACTTCACTGGGCCAAAAGCAATAAACCATTTACTGTGACCTAGAAGAAACCTATATCACCAGCGTCCCTCTCAAGTGAGGGGAGAGAATCTGGCGACACGCATCGGGCTTATCCTTGCCCTTGTTGCTCTCCACTGCTCTCTATCTTGATCACCATGTCTTTGGGTCCATTATAGGCACTTTACCAGGCAAACGCCAGTGTACAGGTTCTATGTGCTATGTTTCTCTCCCCTCATTTGAGAGGGACGCTGGTGATATAGGTTTCTTCTAGGTCACAGTAAATGGTCCTCCCTTTGACCATTACCTTTATTCTCTCACAGCTTAGTAAGATTCTTAAGCCACATATCTGCTTTTGTATACCAACCTATATTGTTCTGGGTTTATTGCTTTTGGCCCTGTGAAGTGGTCATTATAAGTGGGATATATATGTGGTATTACTGTATGTGGTCATTTTTTTGCCATTGAGGAGGCTACTAATAGCATAAGTTTGCATTGTATTTCCAGCAGAATATTATATGGGGTTTCTATGTATACACTGTACTATAGCTGTGACCTAATAAGATTGTACTATAGCTGTGACCTAATAAGATTGTAAATCTGTGTCTTATATTGCACATTCATTATTATTATCAGTTTCTGTTCATAGTGCCTATATATCGAGAGTAATTATTTATTGTGGAGTGACAAGGGGCATGACCCTATTGCTGGTCACATTTCTCACTTTTTGCTTGTTTGCAATTTTAAAGGTTTTTAAACTGTTTGCAGTGTTGTGAATTGTGTCGCATAATAAAAATGTATATACTTTTCTGGTATTTTGTGGTGATCCCTGTGTCTTGCATGCTTCTTTTTTTGGTTGTTTATAGCTGTTCTTTATAACCAGCGCAGGCAACGCTGACAGCTGCGGGCTGCAGTTGTCAGCTTTATCTTTGCTGATTATCAAAAAAGAGGGGTCTCCACACCATTTTTTTATTTATTTAAATAAATAATTGAAAAATAAAGTTGTGGGTTCACCCTTATTTTTGAAAACCTGCCAAGATAAAGCAGACAGCTTTGGGGCTGGTATTCTCAGACTGGGAAGGGGCCATGGATATTGGCCTTCCCCAGCCTACAATTAGCAGCCCGCAGCCACCCCCAAAGTGGCGCATTCATTAGATGCGCCAATTCTGGTGCTTTGCCCAGCTTTTCCCATTTTCCTTGCTACATTGGCAAGTTGGTTATTGTTTTTGGGGTTGATTTGAGCTGTGTTATGTCCACTGACATCAAGCCTGGGGGTTTGTAATGTTGAGGCATCTATCAGACACCACACTACTAACCCTGTAGTTAAAATTAATAAAGCCACACAGACAAAAGTCTTTTAATTTAACAACATACTCTCCAACAATTACTTTGTTTTACCCATTTATTAAGATCAAAATGAAAATAAAAAATCAAAATATTCCAAACCTGTTCGTGGATTATCCATATGTCCCACAACGAGCTCCAACATTCAGATGTAGCAGAGTTGGAGCTCATCGTGGTAAATCAGCATTCTGCAGACAGTTGATTTTTAATTTTATGCTAACAAATGGGTAAAAAAGGGTTGTTGTCGAGGAGTGTTTTGTTCAATGAAAGTAATTTTTTGTGTGTCTTTATTACTTTTTACTTACTGGGTTAGGCTGGTTTCACACTTGCATTTTTTTGCGCAAAAAAACATGCGTTTTTTTTCCTATACTTTACATGGGTGCACATACACATGCGTTTGTACGCGTTTGTTTGCGCATGCGTTTCTTTGTAGTGTGCGCTCGGGCGCACAAAATGCATCCTGTTGCATTTTTTGTGCGTCCGACTTGTCCCCAAAAAACGCATGCGCACGCAATGTGTTTTTTTTCACCCAAACACCCATTATAGTCTATGGGTGCGCTGACATGCGCATGGTAATTTTTTTAAAAAACTGCGCAAAACTGCAAAAAAACGCACACAAGCGCATGATGCGTTTTTTTACGTGTGTTTGCACTGCGCACGGTACGCAGCTCAAAAAACCGCAAGTGTGAAAGTAGCCTTAGTAATGGGGGTGTCTGATATTAACCTCAAAATATTACCCCGCTTGCTACTGCACCAGGGCAAGTGGGAAGAGCCATGCAAAATGCCAGAATTGGCACATCTAATTAATGCACCATTTCTGGGGTTGCTGCAGGCTGCCATTTTTATGCCGGAGAGGGCTAAATATCCATGGTATTTCCCAGCCTGAGAATACCAGTCCCCAGCTGTCTGCTTTAGCTTGTCTGGTTATCAAAAATGGGGGACCCAACAGCGTTTTGTTAATTATGTATTTAAATAATTAAAAAATGGTGCGCGGCCCCACCTATTTTTAGTAACCAGCAAAGGCTAAGCTGATAGCTGTGGGCTAATTTTAATAGGCTGAGAAGGGGCTATGGATATGGCCCCCTCCCAGACCAATTACATCAGCCCGCTGCCACCCCAGAAATTTTGCATCCATTAGATGCACCAATTCTGGCGCTTAACATCAGCTCTTCCCAAATATCCTGCTGCATTGGCCAGTGTGGTAATGGTTTTAGGGTTACTGTCAGCTGTTTAATGTCCACTGACATCCAGCCCAAGTGTTAGTAATGGAGTGGCATCTATTAGACACCCCCACTACAAGCCCCGTAGTCAAAAGTAAGAAAGACACACAGAAAAAAGTCCATTAATTGAACAAATACTTCACAACAAATCTCCTCCTTTTTTTCCATTTATTAGCATAAAAATAAAAAATAAAAGTAGTCTTCACCTATCCACAGATAATCTATAATAATGAGGTCCCACGACGAAACCAAACTCTGCTACATCCAGTGTATGGAGCTTGTTCAAGAATGCTGCTCCATACACTGAAGCAGGAGACTTTGCTAGGCACTGTCACTGAGGTGATGTCATTATGGTTATCTTAGTTCACAGCACTTGGTTCTCAAGAGGAAAGTACCACAATGAACTGATATACCCTTACTATAAGATCACCTGAGCTCATAGCAGCTGGTTCTCATGCTGTGCAGCACTAGTTCCAGGCTGATAAAGATCTGTGAGTCCGGCACTCAGCACTCATCAGTTTGGCACTAGAGCTACCACGAGACCATGTGGCTGTGAACTCAGATAACCTTAAAGGTTGCCAGAGTTCACAGCCACCAGATCTCTTCAAAGCTGTGAGACCCGGGAATCATAGCAGAGACTTTAAGGGAAACTTTAAAACCTCTTCAAGACCGCAATACGTATATATACTGACCTGAGATATAAGAGAATATCATCCCCATAAAGGTGACAATCCAGAAGTTTTCGGCTGTCCACTATATCTGACAACTTGCCGTATCACAAATTATCGGTGTTGACACCGTCCATATCTGTTTAACCCCTTAGTTGCTGCTGTCAAAAGTGACTACATCAAATAAATGGTTAAAAGATTGTGGGGGCTTGCACTTTAATCTAATTGACACACCGAGATCATGATTGTGTGGTCCTGATGTTTGCCATAGCTGTTCATGGCCAAATAGCGGCCTTAGAGTCTCCCGGCTATAGCGGTCAGTTCAGAAGTTAGCGACATTTAGGTGGTAAACAAACACTTTTTCATTCCGGCTATACCACTTTGCATTAATTCCTAAAAATCACCTGAAGGGTTAATAAACTACCTTACAGCGGTTTTCAATATGTCAGGGGGTGCCGTTTTTAAAATGGTATCACGTTTGGGGTTTTCCAATATATAGCACCCCTAAAGTCACTTCAAACCTGGATAGGTCCCTCAAAAAAATAAATTTTGTAAATTTCCTTGAAAAAATGAAAAATTGCTGCTACATTTTTAAACCTCCTAAAAGGCTAACAAAATAAATTACAGTTTAAAAAATTGTGCTGATGTAAAGCAGACATGTGGGAAATGTTGTTTATTCATGTTTTTCTGTTGTATGACTATCTGGATTAAAGGGATAATCATTCAAAGTTTGAAAACTGCAATTTTTTTTACATTTTTGTCAAGTTTCTGATACTTTTATAAATAAACAGAAAACATATCAATCTAAATTTACTATTATCATAAATTATAATGTGCCGCGAAAAAACAGTATCAAAATCACTGGGATTTGTTGAAGCATTCCAGAGTTATGACCACATAAAGTGATATTGGTCAGAATTTAAAAAATTGTCCCGGTCACGAAGGGGTTAAGGTTACTTAAGTTTCCAGCTGCAGGAACACCTGGAGGCTGTGAAGTAAGGTTACCTTGGCTGTGTATTTTGTTATTAAATAAAAAAGAAAATGATATGGGGTCCCCCTATTTTAATAACCAGGGAAAGCAGACATCTGGGGGCTGGTGTTATTATGCTGGGAAGGGGCCAATATCCACAAAGGTTTCCAGCCTGTTAATAACAGTTCACTGCTTTCTGCATAGCCTCTACTAGTTATTAAAATAGGTGAACCCCCAAAAATGACATGGTGCCCTCCCTATATTTAATAACCAGCAAAGGCTAAACAGACAGCTACGGGCTGATATTAGTAGGCTGGGAAGGGGCAATGGATATTATCCCCCTCCCAGACTAAAATCACCAGCCCTCAGCCACCTCAGAAATGAGATATCCATTAGATGCGCCAATAATGGTGCTTAACCTTGGCTTTTCCCATTTACCCTTGTGTTGTCAAGTGGGGTAATGGCTTTGGAGTTGATGGCAGCTGTTTGGTGTCTGCTAACATAAAACCAAGGGGTTAGTAATGGAGAGGCGTCTATAAGACACCCCCATTGCTAACCCTAGAATCAAAAGTAAGAAATACACACACATAAAAAATATCTTTAATTGAACAAAACACTCCACATCCATCTTTTATCCATTTATTAAAGTAAAAATAAAAAATCAAAGTTATACTCACCTGTCTGGTGATAATCCATAATGCTGATGTCCTTGATGATCCCCAACTCTACTACATTTGGTTGCATTGCTGAGTGGTGATAAATGTTACCACTCAGCCCTATAATCAGCTCACACTGAGCAGAGTGTGAGAGCGCGCCTGTGTATGACTGGTGGTGACGTCATTAAGGTTACCTCTAGTCACACACAACCGCGTCCTTGTGCTACTCAGTCTGTGCTTGTTGCCAGGCTGAGCATTAACGTTTGTCATATCTCCATAATGCTACCAGATGTAGCAGAGCTGGGGATCTTCATGGGACATCAGCATTATGGATTATTGGTGGACAGGTGAGTATAACTTTGATTTTTGCATTAATAAATGAGTAAAATAAGGTTATTTTGGGGTAGTGTTTGTTCAATTAAAGTACTCTTTCTGTGTGTGTCTTTCTTAGGCCAGGATCACACATGAGAGAAAATCGAAGTAGTTTTGCATCTTAATACCTGGCACTTTCGCCGGCACTCGGATTGGAGCGTGCGGCTGCATAGAAATACGTGCAGCCACACTCTCCGCTCCTGAGTGTCGGCGGCAGTGCCTGGTATTAAGATGCGAGACTCGTCCGACTTTCTTGCATGTGTGATCCCAGTCTTACTTTTCATTACGGTGTTGGTAATGGGGTGTCTTATAGATGCCTCTCAATTACTAACCCCTGGGATTGGTGTCAATGGACAGAAAACAGCTGACATCAACCCCAAAACTATTACCCCACATGCCAATGCACCAGGGCAAATGAGAGGAGCTGGGCAAAGCACCAGATTGGCGCATCTAATGGATGTGCCTTTTCTGGAGTGGCTGTGGGGCTGCTATTTTTAGGCTGAGGACGGCCAATAACCATGGCCCCTTCCCAGTCTGTGAATAGCAGCATCCAGCTGCCTGCTTTAGTTTGGCTGATTATCAAAAACGAGGTGATCCCGCATCATTTTTTAAATTAAGTATTTAAATAATTAATAAAATGGCATGGGGAACCCTCTGTTTTTGATAACCAGCCAAGATAAAGCTGACAGCTGAGGGCTGCAGCACGCTGATGTCAGCTTTTCCTGTGCTTGTTACCAAAAATAGGGAAGACTCCACATGACATAGCTGTGATTGAGCCAGAAGTCCCCAAACCAGAGAAACTCATTAATTGGCTGCACTGCAGCCTTTCAAGAAGCTTTGTTTGGACTGCCAATCTGGAACGATAACATGGACTTCCAGGAGAAGTCCGTGTTTGGGTTACGTGTATGGACACTAGGTATCCGGTATGGAACCCAAACTTTATCGTACGAGTTTGACCATCACTTATCCTAAACACACATCAACTGGATACCCCGCTCTGCCCAAAGCACCACCCCCTGTTGTACGCCCGGTGATTCTGGATGTGTTCATTGAACACAGGTGGAATCACTGCATCGTATTCATAGACTGGGCTATCTATCTTAAATAAACATGCTGCAGTCTAGAAAGACGCGCCACATGTCCAGTTACGCAGGGCCGCCAGATGCGGCTGTGCACGCATTGTGAAGACGGGATTTCATAAAATCCTCTCCATTATGCTGTAACATCTGGATGCTGCGGATTGGACACTGCGCCTGTACATAGCATCCAATCCGCAACAAATCTTGAAGGATTCCAGCCCAAGGAAACATACCCTAATGCCCCCTTGACCTTAGTGAAAATTAGCATATAAACCTTACAAGCTAATATCTCTGCAACAGAAGGAAGAAATAATAATAATAATAATAATAATAATAATAATAATAATAATAATAATAATAATAAAAAGTGTTTTATTCAGCTCTGCATTCACTATTTTATGTAGCCAATTTAAAATGTTAAAACTGCTAAAAGGTTTTCTTTATTACTTTGTTGCCCAAATGAGACTGTGGGTAGGTGTTGCCAGGATTCTCCTGTATAGTAAATAGGAATTTTGTGGTCAAGGACTCGTTTCCAAAACACGTGTTGGCTGTTTTTCCTGCATACTGTAGTTTTTAGTAGGCTTTTCAACTAGCTACAAAAAATGTCTAAAAAAAACTAATTACAAAAGTTAAATGATAGTAAAGTAGTAAAAATGCTCTATGCCAAATTTTCCAATAAATAAATGGATTAAATTAGGGATTAAAAATTGTTCTTCACTTCTTCTAGACAAAGGAGTCTCAATTACCAACTTTAAAGCATTAAGAACAACATATGGTCTTCAGGATGAGGAAATATTTAATCTCCTTGATCACAAGAAATGCATAAGAAATAAATTCTCCCTACCCCTTTCTTTACCAAGAGCTATCATCACACTACTAGACAACATATCATCTTACATCATCTGGAATATTAAAAATATTTCTAGGTTCTTTAATTTGGATTCATCAATCCTATCATAAAGTAGGAATTGGACTTAAATAAATAATTTTCCACCTCTTTATTGGCAACAACCAATTCGTAATACATATAAATAAAACATTAACACCAATATCCATGAGAATTACTTTAAAGTTCTCACACGTTGGCATCTCACCCTTTTAAGACTTAAAAAAGCTTTTATAGATTACTCTGATCTTTGTTGAAGGTAATGTGGGCAGAATGGCAGCTGTTCCGTCCTCAGCTAAATGAACGGGATTCACATAGCTTATGTGGGCAGCTAAACCGCTATACCGTGGGTCCAATAGGAAGACTGTAGGTTGAATCTGTGCTTTATTGAACGTGATGGTATATTGGGCGATGAAGCTACAAATAAACGTATAATACAATCAGTCAGTTTGGGTACATAGAAATACATAATATACATTATACAGATTACCTGTGCTAATAGCTAACAAGGGGAGAGCTAACTAAGAGGTGATCTGAGACAGGGATTAGATGTGGGGAGCGTGATTACTCACTGACAATGCTGACGCAAGGGGAGAAGAGGGATGAGGTGCTTCTAGCATGCAAACAGAAGGAAAAATGGTGGATTGGAGGGAAATGGGCCGAGCTAACCCACAATCCCTAGCAAACCTACCCAGGATGCATTGGGAATTGGAGGGAAATCAAGAACGAAACCAGGAACAGAATAACACTGCAGTTATTAGTCGGGCCACTAGATGGAGCCGGAAACAATGAATGTTAAAATGTATGGCAAATTGAGCATTATCACTGAATTTATGTTATGAAAATTTAACAGTCATTAATTATGTCGGAGGCAGAACACTCCACGTCTGGCATTGAACAGATGCCACCATTCCTATTCTCCGAAGACAGCAAAGGACCAATCCAGTAACTGGTCTGGAGAATGTCTTAGGTCCATCTCCTTTGGCCATCCTAAGATTAGGCCTGGTAGATTGCCATTTCCTCCATGGCTGCACAGTAGACAAGCGTCGTTTGCGCCACCTGTCCCAGAATGCATTGGCAAGACTTTGTACCTGTCTCCATTGGAGCTTGCAGAGGTCTTTAGCGTCGAATCCTCCTGGATTGGCACTGGATAGTCCTGTTTTCTGGGTTAGAAGAGTAGCTGGAGTCTTTGTAGAACGTGTAGACACTAGAAATGAGCGACTTTGCCTTTTTTAGGGTCGAGTCAGATTTCATGAAACCCGACTTTCTCAAAAGTCGGGTCGAACGAAATTGGTCGACTATAGGGAAAAGTCGGAGGCCGACTGAAACACGAAACTCAATGCAAGTCAAAGGGGAAGCAAAGTCGGCAGGGAGTGGAGGAGAGTAAACACACCTACAGTGCCCATTTCAAAGCCAAAAACATCAATTCTTATTACTGAAGCTTGTCAACCTTAATTTACTTCCTAATAATAGTTACACATTGAAAACAGGGGGTTATTTGGCTAAAGTTGTGGGGGGTAGGGCTGGCTCCAGGTTTTCGTGTGCCCTGGGCCAAAAAGTGTCAGTGCGCCCCTTTAACACATACCACAACTCATGATGCTCCAATACGGCACAGAAATATAGGTATAGTACAATGAAAAATACTTCACTGCTTACAAGACATGACTGATCTATTTTAAATTGTACAATAGCTCAAAAAAAGGACAGTATATTACTCCATACAGTATTATGGCCACCACATTGTGCGCCATACAGAATTGTGAGCCCCATATATTTCTCCATACAGAATAATTAGCCACATATAATGTTCCATACAGTACATGATGAGCTCCACATAATGCTACAGTATATGATGGTCCCCATGGACGATGGTCCAGTGTGTTATGGGTCAAAATAATGCTCCATATAATGGGCTCCATTTCTAATGTTCCAGTGTATAATGGGCCCCGTAAATGCTGCTCCAGTGTCTGATGCCCCCATCTGCAATGCTCCAGTATATGATGGGCCTCATGGATGATGCTCCAGTGGATGATGGGCCCTAATAATGCTCCATATATAATGGGCTCCATTTCTAATGCTCCAGTGTCTAATGGGCTCCGTAAATGCTGCTCCAGTGTCTGATGTCCCCCATTTGGAATGCTCCAGTATATGATGGGCCTCATGGATGATGCTACAGTGTCTTATGGGCCCTAATTATGCTCCATATATAATGGGCCCTATTTCTAATGCTCCAGTGTATCATGTGCCACATAGATACTGCTCCAGTGTCTGATTTGCCCCATTTGGAATGCTCCAGTATATGATGGGCCTCATGGATGATGTTCCAGTGTATGATGTCCCCCATTTTGAATGCTCCACTATATGATGGGCCCCATTTTTAATTAACCCAGGCATGGTATGTGAAAAGAGCTCCATGGAGTAATCTGAAGTGTGTGCTGCCGCATCCTTCACTTTTGGTGTGGTTGAAGGACACAAGGAAAGTGCTTGCTCCTGACCAGAAGCCTGCACTTATGACTCAGTGCTTGCATTTTTTTAAACTTCAGAAGAGGAGGCGATAGAGCTGGAGGCTGTTTCAGCCAAAAACAGTTCCTGATGCTCCGGCTTTAAAAATTAGGTCTACCTACTTCCAGAATACAGAGCCTTACAGGCCTTCCAGAGCTACACCATGACGGAGGCTCAACACTTCCTGCCTTAGCTGCTATTGTGTTTTTGGCAGTACCAGCAGATGCACCACCACCACCATCAGTACCAGGTGGCCCCCCACGCCCATGTCCACGTCCTCTTCCACCATATTTCCTCATGTTTTAGAAAATTGACCCAAAATACCAGCAGATATATGGTACTGTATCAGAAGCGTACAGCTCTATACAGTCTAGGGATAACAGTAATTTTCCGTATATATTTCATGAGTCATACACAGATGTTCACAGGCTCAGTATGGATTACCCAATAAAGTAAAAAGGTGAAAAAGGGTACAGTATCACCAGATGCAAGGTATATATAGTATAGTGTAAACATTCTGAATCTCTGTATACATTTCAGGAGGCAGACACAAACGCTCTCAGGCCCAGTATGGATTACACAAGAATATGAAAAGTTGTAAATGGGTAATGTAACTCAAGCATACAGCTATATACAGTGTTTGGGTAATCTTAAAGCTCCTAATATATTGCCGGAGAAACAGACAGACGTTCACAGGCTCATTATGGATTACACCAGAATCTAAATAGCTAAAAAGGTTACTGTATCAGAAGCGTACAGCTGTATACAGTGTTGGCCAAATTTGAAATCCCGGTATATATTTCCGGAGTCACCCTCAGACGCTCACTCAGTCTGGGTTTGACCATAATAGATAATGTTGTAAAAAGGTACCGGATAACAAGATAGCAAGTATATATATTATAGGGTACAATTGAAATCTCCGTTTCATAGTCCTGTAGTCAGTCTCAGACGCTTACTCAGTATGGATTTGACCGTAATACTAAATGTCGAATGAAGGTACTGTATAACAAGATACAAGCTGTATCGAGTATAGGGTAAAAATTGGTATCTCCGATTCACCGTATATATAGAAGGTATAAACCACACACGCTCACTCACTATGGATGATACCGTAATACAAAATTTTGAACAAAGATACTGTATCAGCACATACCAGGTGTATCCAGTCTAGGGGTAATTGTAAATTTCCGTCTATTCTTCCGGAGTCAGACAAAGACACTCACAGGTTCAGTATGTGTTACACCAAAATGTAACAATTAGAAAAAGGGAAAGGTAGTCGAAGCGTGCAACAGTATACAGTGTTGTGGTACTTTTAAATCTTCGTATATATTTCATTCTCAGTAAGCCAGTCCAGACTCTCCGCTACTGGAAACTAAGTGGATACAAGAACAGACGGAAAGTCGAGTGTTAGCAGAAATTTGGGAATTACTCATCGCTGGAATACCTCCCTGTAAATGTTGCAGAGGCGATGCAAACCCTCAAATACTGTGTCTGTGGTGACAGTGAAAATGGTTCTTTGTGAAGAAAGTCACTTCACCGTTACTCATCTCCATCAAATTGTGATCACAGGGAGAGATGAAGACATGATCCTCATAGCCTATCATGATGTGTCCGGTCATTTTGGAGTGCAAAAGACAGAAACCACAGACCGTAGGCGATTCTATTGGATAGGCATGAGAGGAGACATTGAAAAATGGTGGCAGGAATGTCACACATCTGTGACTATCACAACTGTGAAAGGTGATCATAAAGTACCACTGCATCCGCTTGTAAGTTGACGTCCATTACAAATGATAGCCATCGATCAGCTGAAGGTAGAGGCCAGCAGGACAGGGCATAGCTACATCTTAACCATCATTGATCAATACACCAAATTTCTAGTGGCCGTCCCTGTGAAGGATTTAACTGCCCAGACTACACAGCGGTGGAGCAGGGAGAGGTAAGTATTTCAACTTGCAAGTGCTGTGGCCATGACCAAGTATGGGGGCACACTCGTGGTCGACGGTACTGGCACAGGGCCCCTCATAGTACGCTGGAGTGTCTGACGGTGAGTGGGCCCCCCCCACTGTCAGAGACACTGTATTGTACTATGAGGGGCCCTGTGCCAGTGCTGTCGGCCATCTGTGGGCCCATCCACCTGTTCAGAGCAACGGTCATTTTCCACCTGTTCAGAACACCGGGTGTGCCAGGTGTTGAAATCAGCCATTGGGGGGGTAGCCCACTTAAGGAGGTTTTAAAAATGGCATATGTTGATATGTTGGCTGGACATTCAGCTGCTGCAAAGGGTGGAATTGGGCAAGTCCAAGGAAGAGGAAGATTAAAGCGAGGCAGTTTTCTGGCAACCTATGTGTCATCAGGGGAAGGTGGGACAAAATCCTTTGAAACCCATGCATGGTTCATTTTAATGAAGGTTAGATCATCAACATTTTGGGTAGACAGACGGGTCCTTTTTTCTGTCAGGATTGATCCAGCAGCACTGAAGACTCTTTCAGATAACACACTAGCCGCAGGGCAAGCAAGCTCCTGTAAGGCATATTGTGCAAATTTAGGCCAGGCATCCAGTTTAGAGGCCCAATAGTCAAAGGGGAATGACCTGTGAGGGAGAACATCGATATGGGAGGAGAACTTGTTTGTAACCATAGTTGACAACTGCTGTCTCCTGTCACTTTTAATCAATGCAGTATTAGCAATCGTGTGAGCACTCCACAACATGGTCATTAAACCCCTGTCTCCAATGCCACTTCGGCTGTGTGCACCATGAACACCTCTTCCATTACGCCCACTATGGCTCGTGGGAGAACCTGGACCGCTGCTGTGTGCTGGGAAAGCCTCAAACAAACAGTTTACCAGAGTTGCTTGTTTCTTAGCCAATATTATCTCTAGGTTCTCCTGTGGCATAATGTTTTGGAATTTGCCTTTGTAGCGTGGATCGAGGATGCTGGCCAGCCAGTAGTCGTCATCTCTCATCATTTTGGCAATGTGTGGGTCCCTTTTTAGGATCCCCAAGGCATAATCGCACATGTGGGCCAATGTTCCAGGTGCCAATGATGCAATGCCAGTGGTGGGTGGAGGAGCACTTTCTGGCAAATCAACATCCCTACAGTCACGCACAAACACTGTACCTGACCTTGGAACGCCAACATTTTCTCTTGTCCCCTGAGAAGCATCCTCCTGCCCAAAATAATCATCCCCCTCATCCTCCTCTTCCTCTTCTTCCTCCACCTCGTCCAGGACAGTTCCCTGACCAGACAATGGCTGACTGTCATCAAGGCTTCCCTCCTCCGCTGCAGACGCCTGATCCTTAATGTGCGTCAAGCTTTGCATTAGCAGACACATAAGTGGGATGCTCATGCTTATGATGGCGTCGTCTGCGCTTACCAGCCGTGTGCATTCCTCAAAACACTGAAGGACTTTACAGAGGTCTTTCAGCTTTGACCACTGCACACCCAACAATTCCATGTCTTCTCTCAAACTGCCTGCCCGTGTATCCTCCCACAAATGCATTACAGCCTGCCTCTGTTCGCACAGCCTCTCAACCATGTGCAGGGTGGAGATCCACCTTGTTGCAACATCTATGATTAGGCGGTGCTTGGGGAGATGGAGCAATCACTGCAGCTTCTGCATACGAGTAGAGTGGATGTTTGAGGGACCGATGTGCGAGCACAGTCTTCGTACCTTATGGAGCAGGGATGTTAACTCCGGATAATTATTAAGGAAGCACTGCACCACCAGTTTCAAAGTGTGAGCCAGGCAAGGTATGTGTGTGAGTTTTGCACGGGCTATGGCTGCCACAAAATTACGGCCGTTATCACTGACTACCTTGCCTGGCACAAGATGTAGACTTCCCAGCCATGACTCTGTTTGTCGCTGCAAGTAGTCGGCCAGTACCTCCGCGGTGTGTTTGTTGTCGCCCAAAGACATCATCTTTAACACAGCCTGCTGATGCTTACCACTAGCTATTCGATAGTGGGACACCACGTGTGCAACACTGCCAGCTGCGGATGGAGTGCTCGTGCGACTGTGCTCTGTGGACGAGCTTTCCCTGATAGAGGAGGAGGAGAAGGATCGAAAGCCTACAGCCAACTGTTTCCTATACCGTGGGCTAGGCAGCACTGTTCCACCGCCGCTGTCCCCAGTGGAGCCTGCATCCACCACATTAACCCAGTGCGCAGTGATGGACACGTAATGGCCCTGGCCATGCCTACTGGTCCATGCATCTGTTGTGAGGTGCACCTATCCACTCACTGACTGTTTTAGTGCATGGACAATGCGGTCTTTCACATGCCAGTGGAGGGCAGGGATGGCTTTTTGAGAAAAGAAGTGCCAACTGGGTAGGTCATAGCGTGGGACAGCATAGGCCATGAGGTCGTGGAAAGCTTTGATTTCAACTAAACGGTAGGGCATCATCTCTAATGAGATTAGTTTGGCAATGTAGGCGTTCAAACAAAGTGTATGCAGATGAGAGGATGAGTACTTTCTTGTCCTACTCAGAGTGTCTGGTAGGGTGAGCTTGACTGGAGAGCTGCATATGGGGGAAGTAGCGGTGGACCGGACGGAGCGAGAGGGGGTTGGTGATGGTATTGGTGGTGATGGCCTAGATTCAGTGTTGTGTTGCAAAACCATTGTGATTCCCTGAGTGCTTTGGCCTTGCGATGACACCTCCACATTTAGTTCTGGTGGTGTGCTTAACGGTGGCGGTGGTCTTGCAGTGGGGGAAGCGATGGAGCGTTTCTGGCTACCTTCAGTCGGAGCAGGTGCACATGTGCTATCTGAGGTTTTGTAGTCCGTCCACACTTGCAAGTGCATGTTGATTAAATGTCTAAACATGCAACTGGTATTCAAATTTCTGAGTTGTTTACCTCAGCTAAAGGTCCTTCCGCACTTCTTATAGGTAACCTTTGCCTCATCAGTAGGATTTTGGACAAAGTGCCACACTGCACTCTTCCTACTATGGTATACATTTTCTGGCCTTGCACGCTGTGCTAAGTTGACCGTCTGGCCATGTTGTCCTGCAACTCTTGTAGTTTTTGTTGCATGTTTTTGGACAGCTACGGGCCTGGCAGATAACCGCTGTTGCGATGTCAATGCCTGCTGCGGATCCTTCTCCTTATCTGAACTATTGCCAGTGCCACACTCCTCCCCCAATGGATACAAATCCAGGTCAATAACTGGGTCATCCATCACCTCCTCTTCAAAGTCATCTGCACCTTCCTCTTTATCTTCCTCTGTGTCACCGTGTAAGGTGGTATAGTATGCGAGAAGGGGCACCTGAGATTCATCAGGGTCAGATTCTGGCTCAATAGACTGCGAGGGCAATGTAGTGCTCTAGGGTCGATGTACCAGCAGAATCATCTAGCAGTGGCTGTGCATCAGTGCACTCCATGTCAGATTCATCTTGGACTGGGGAATTCTGGATTTGACTGGATAACCCAGGCATGGTATGTGAAAAGAGCTCCATAGAGTATTCTGAAGTGTGGGCGGACGCATCCTTAACTTTTGGTGGGGGTGAATGACACCAAAAAAGGCGTTTTTCCTGACCAGAACCATGCACTGATGACTCCGTGCCTGCAGGTTTCGAACGTTCAGAAGTGGAGGCAATAGAGCTGGTGGCTGTTTCGGCAATGTTCGCCAAAACCTGTTCCTGATGCTCTGGCTTTAAAAGCGGTTTTCCTACTCCAAGAAAAGGCAACCTTACAGACCTTCTTGGGCCAGAGGATGATGCAGGCTCAACACCTCCTTCCTTAGCTGCTATTGTGCTTTTGCCAGAACCATCCGATGCACCACCACCATCATTACCAGCTGCGCCCCCCTGCCCATGTCCGTGGCCTCTTCCACCATACTTCCTCATGTTTGGGAAAATGTACCAAAAATACCAGCAGAGAGATGGTACTGTATGAGGTGCCTCCAGCTGTGTAAGGTGTAATAAAAAAATTAAATCTACGTATATATTTTGTTAGTCACAGACGCTCTCACAGTATGTATTGGACCGTAATCCAACAAGCAGATATACGGAACTGTATCAGAAGTGTACAGCTGTATACGTTTTTTGTGTAACTAACAATCTCCATATATGTATTTACGGATTGTCACACACACACGCTGACTCTGTATAGATGTGACTGTAATTCGAACGGGAGATATGCAATACTGTTTGCAAATTGGACAGCTCTATACGGTGTGTGTATGGAAAGTTGTCAATCTCTGTCTATTTGTATAGGGACTGACACACGCTGTCTCTGTCTAGTTTTGACCGTAATCAAACAGCAGATATACTAAACTGTTTGAAAAGCGGACAGCACTCTAGGGTGTAGGTCTGGAAATACCGAAACACTCCTCGGCTTTTTTTCCCAGAGTCACACACAGATAGCTTCTATTTGTCCGTGATACAAGGCGGTACATGGTAGTGTGTGAGGAGCGTACACCGCCATACAGTGTCTGTATGGAAAATTGTCAATCTCCGTCTATTTGTATAGGGACTGACACACTCTGTCTCTGTATAGTTTTGACCGTGATCAAGCAGCAGATATACGAAACTGTTTGAAAAGCGTACAGCACTCTAAGGTGTAGGTCTGGAAATATGGAAAAACTCCTCGGCTTTTTTTTCCAGAGTCACACACAGCTTCTATTTTGTCCGTGATACAAGGTGGTACATGGTAGTGTGTGAGGAGCGTACACCGCTATACGGTGTCTAAAAACATATGTGACATGCACAAAATGTGAACAAGTCGGTCAGACAGTGCTCATGCCACCCAATGGCTGAAATACAACAAGAAAACACAAAATGATAAACTTGCAAAAATACTCTGCAGTAAAAAATATGGCAGTAATCAGCAAGTGCTGGATAACAAATACAGGGTATTTAGTCGATACGTTTTTTGCAAAAAATATATGCCAAGCTGCTCCACCACGTCACGGTAACCCTTCACAGAGCAGTCCCTATCTAATGTATTTAAAACCTGAACATGTGAACAGTGTCTAAATGAACAGAATACAGACAGGCGCCTCCTAGTATATGGGCTTGTGGTTTATGGCAGCTCATTTATGTGCATATCACACAAGGGAGGGGTGGGGTCTCCCAAACGGTGTCTGTATGGAAAATTGTCAATCTCCGTCTATTTGTATAGGGACTGACACACGCTGTCTCTGTCTAGTTTTGAACGTGATCAAACAGCAGATATACTAAACTATTTAAAGTGGATATTTGAACTAGACACTCTGATTCCTAATGGCCTGAACAGCGAGATAGAATTGTTTGCCTTTAATGTATGATGTAGCCATATGTTCCTGCGGGCTATTTAAGGTCCATCTTTGCTTTTTGGGGCCATCCCTGAAGAAGGAATCCGAGAATTCCGAAACGCGTAGGAAAGAACGCCTCTTTTGGTCCCTTGAGTGTCCTGTAGCGCTCCTTAGCCTGTCACGTGATTCTATCACGTGTCTTTGATGTCATGCAGGTCCTGCCATTTGTCCGGACCTTGCAGGCCTGTCTCCTAACGCGGCGTCTGTTATCCATACAGACGGCCGCAGCTACCTTTTTACTGGGCGCCAGTCACCGGCCGGGACGGCGTCCTGTATGAAGACCCCTTTCTTCATTTATTTGGAACATTGACTACATCTGGATTATTAACCATTCCTGGGCTTTCAGACATTTTTAAAGGACTCTGCATTCATTTTGCTCTCAACAACCTCCCTTCAGGAAAATTCCTATTCACGCCATTTGATCATCATTTGAAGGTATTTTACCACCGTTTTGGCATATTTTATTCGTTGGAACTATTGGATTTGTGTATGTATTTTACCTAGGTACTAGCGCAAGTTTTATTTATATTATATTTAGATATAAGAAACTGTTTGAAAAACGGACAGCTCTCTAAGGTGTAGGTCTGGAAAAATGGAAAAACTCCTCGGCTTGTTCTTCCAGAGTCACATCTAGATAGCTTCTATTTGTCTGTGATACCAGCCGGTACACGGTAGTGTGTGGGGAGCATACACCGCTATATGGTGTGTGAAAAAATGAACGCTCAGTAACTCACCAGGACAAAATAATAAAAGTTGGAGTGCTTTGAAAAAAGCAGTTTGAACAGCAGTGTGCACACAGCAATGCAGCTAGTAGGTAGCCTTAAAAGGCAGCCTAATCACCACCAGTACTGCTGCACACAACAAAAATCCTCCCCTTTCACTGCACACTAACTGTACAGTGAAAAGCGCTATCAGCAGAAGCAGTTTTTTTTTCTTCTTCCCTGCCTAACACTCTTCCTATTCCGAATCAGCAGCAGCAGCAGCAGCACCTCTCCCTATTGTAAGATCGGCAGAAGTAAGATGGCGGTCGGCAGTCACAGCCTTTTATATCCACTGTGACGCCATACAAAGCCAGCCAATCACTTCAATGTCGTTCTCTAAGATGGTGGTGGCCGCTGCCCATGTCATCGCGTTGCCCATACAGTGTGTATCCTCCATCATTTGCTGAGAAAAGTCGTTGGGAGCATTATTTGAAACGCGACTTTGGCGCTCTGATCGGCGACCTCATGGCCGACCTCACGTTATGGTTGGGTTTCGATCGGCGAAACCCGACTTTAGCTAAAGTCGGCTATTTTTGAATTTGACCGACCCGTTTCGCTCAACTCTAGTAAACACCTGAGGGTGGATTTCAGCACCTGAGTCCTCTCTCACAAGTTCAAAGGTGTCTGGACAACGTTCCTCAGTGTACAATAGTTTTGGTCCTGAGAGCCATGTTGTGCTCTCTAGTCGACTTGCGTCAACTGCTCTAGTTGCATGATCTGCAGGGTTTTGGTCCTTGGGAATGTAATGCCACTGTTTTGGATGATGGATGTATCCCAGGACTAGTTTGCTGTCTGAGCAGAACTTGGCTTGTGTCAGGTCGATATCCATCTCAGATGCGATGAACTCTTCTAACTCGACGGCTAAGACTGCAGCACAAAGTTCTAACCTTGGTATGGTGTGCTCTGGTTGTGGAGCAAGTTTGGCCTTCCCCATAATGAATCCGATGTGGCTCTGATTGTTATGAATGGGTCACCATGGAGGATGGCAGGAACAGTCTAAGTAACCAGAAGACCAGCGAGGTTGGTAACTAAGCGGATTGCTGACCCCTGATCCTATCCGCACAACTAGCAGTAGCCGTGGAGCGTTCCCACGATGCCCTAGATGCTTCGTCACAGCCGGAGGACTAACTAAGCCTAAAGACAGAAAGATGAAATCTAAACTGCCCCGGAGCAGATCCCAAAAGGAATAGTCAGCCCTCAAACTTATATTGTCAGTGAGACAAGATGAGACAAAAACACAGGCAGAGAACAGACTGAGCAAACAGTGGGGCCCAAGCTGTCTAGACAGGACAGGACAGAAAAATATACTGTCTGCAATCACGCAAAAAACCCTGAAAATGTCCAACACTTCTGATATACAAAAAAACCTGAGATCACACGATCTCTCCCCCACTGCCAGCTGCTGCAAAGGCAAATAAAATAATGGGATGCATTAAAAGAGGCATAGATGCTCATGAGGAGAACATAATTTTACCTCTATATAAGTCACTAGTGCGACCACACTTAGAATACTGTGTACAGTTCTGGTCTCCGGTGTATAAGAAAGACATAGCTGAACTGGAGCGGGTGCAGAGAAGAGCGACCAAGGTTATTAGGGAACTAGGGGGTCTGCAATACCAAGACAGGTTATTACACTTGGGGTTATTTAGTTTGGAGAATCGAAGGCTTAGGGGTGATCTTATTACAATGTATAAATATATGTGGGGACAATACAAAGACCTTTCTAATGATCTTTTTACTCTTAGACCTGTGACCGGGACAAGGGGGCATCCTCTACGTCTGGAGGAAAGAAGGTTTAAGCATACTCACAGACGCGGATTCTTTACTGTAAGAGCAGTGAGACTATGGAACTCTCTGCCATATGATGTTGTAATGAGTGATTCACTACTAAAATTTAAGAAGGGACTGGATGCCTTTCTTGAAAAGTATAATATTACAGGGTATATACACTAGTCTCCTTAATATTGCGTTGATCCAGGGAGCTAGTCTGATTGCTGTATGTGGAGTCGGGAAGGAATTTTTTTCCCCAATGTGAAGCTTACTGTTGCCACATGGGGTTTTTTTGCCTTCCTCTGGATCAACATGTTAGGGCAAGTTAGGATAGGATATGGGTTGAACTAGATGGACTTAAAGTCTCCCTTCAACCTTAATTACTATGTTACTAGATCAGCACTCTGGTATAAACTGGCAGCAAGCAAAAAGATACTAACATAACAGGAGACAGAACAAGCTGCAACATATGAAGCAGGGCCCAGCGCTGCCCCCAGCAGGGAGCACGCTGAACCCTAGCAGCAAAGCAAAAAAAAAAAGACACAACCAGATTAGATGCAAAGGATTAGCAAAATAATCACTTAGCTGAACATGCAGATCAGACAAGGGACAAAAGAGCTCCAAATGCACACAGAGGAAAAAATCACCAGCAAACTTCAATAGCCACCAGCTCCATTATATGCTCCCAGCCAGCAATACCAGATTCCCAATTATCATCGTTAGGTGGAGAACCTCCATCCACCTGGCCAGCTCCACTACTCTCAGTAACCACCAGAGGGAGCAGAGGGAGCTTTGGTTCAGAAATCTGAGCAAGGGTTCACAACACTGACATTTGGAGTCCACAGTTTTGAGGTAAGCAACATCAGCAATTGCTTTGACAGAAGCATCTGCAAATACAAACAGTCTTTTCACTTTCCTCTTTACCTTCCTCTGTGTCACCGTGTAAGGTGGTATAGTATGTGGGAAGGGGCACCTGAGTTTCATCAGGGTCAGATTCTGGCTCAATAGACTGCAAGGGCAATGTAGTGATCTCGGTTGATGTACCAGCAGAATCATCTAGCAGCGATGAAAGCAATGGAATCCTTATGGAAGTGCATAAGTACTCCCAGAAGTTTGTTATTGAGGTCTGGTCCTGTCAGTAGAACATCATTCAGGGAGACATCATCAAACTTAGCACTGGAGTCAAACACCACACTAATCTGGCCCGGTTTCTTATGGTGGTATACTCCAAACATAGGTAGGAACCAGCATTCCTCAGAGTCTATGAGAGTGGGAGTTAGTTCTGCATGGCAGTTCTCAAATATCTTTGACATGAAGGAGAAGAAGTGATCTTTCATCTCTGGTTTCTTCTGCAGATTATGTTTAAGAGAGGACAAATGTTTGAATACCTGATCTCTGTTGTTTGATAGACGTGGTCTGTGGGTTCTGAAGGGGAGAGGTGTGACCCAGCTGTTGGTCTCATCTTTTACGAGTCCCTTGTCCATTACCTCTAAGAACAACTTGTCCTCTACCGACATTGCTACTTGGTGGTCTTGCTTAGTTCTTTGGAAGACTGTGCACCCCAACTGATCCTCATAGCTTCCTGACACCACACTGCTGTCATGAGTAAAGTCTATTAAATGATTGGATAGTTGGATGCTGTTTGGTAGTTCCTTGACATGGAACCTGTTGTTGCAAGGTTGAAACAGAGATGGGCGCCCTTTCTCCAATGTATTTGTTAGCATGCTTGTCACAGAAGATAGGGCGTGCATATGTCCCAAGCATACGTTTCCTAGTATGACCCATCCTTGGTCTAGCTTTTGCACATAGAGAGCATTGTGGAGTCCATTGATATGACTTCTCACTTTATGGACCTGTATGATATATCTTCCCAACAGCAGTATTATCTGTGCCTGAGGGTCGAGTTCCGGTATAAGGTGTGCTATGCGTTTCAAGTGAGCATGATGGATTGCCACATCTGGTGTAGGGATTTCAGACCTATCGTCTGGGATCTGGTTACGCTCGATAATTGTAGCTAGTGGCAGACAGAATATTCCGTCTAAGGACTCAATTTGGTAATCAGTGGCTTTCCTGCCTGCTGTTGTCACAGTACCTGCACATGTCTTTAATGAGTAAGGAGTGCTTGGTCCTTTAATGTTGAATAGGTCAAAGAATGTTGATCTAGCCGGGGATCGATTACTTTGGTTCATCCAAGATAGCATACAGTCTCACAGCTTTGTCGCTATGTCCCTTTGGGTACACTCTGACGAGGCATATTTTAGAACAAGACTACTGTCTATTGTCCCTTTTCAGACTTCAGTACATTGTGAAGTGATCTCTGGCATAGCTGCATCAGTGCTCTTTTCTTCCCCGCCATGCTCATTGTCAGCTGGCGTGTTTTGTGCACTCCATGTTGCTGGGCCAGGGTGTAGGGCAGTGTTGTGATCTGTGGTACCACATTCTGTGCATTTTACACTGACCTTACAATCCTTGGCGAGATGAGTGGTGGATGAGCAGCACTTGTAGCAGATACTGTTCTCTTTCAGGAAGCTTCTGCGATCAGGCATAGATTTTCCTCTGAAGGCTCTGCATTGCAGGAGAGGATGAGGCTTCTGATGAAGCGGGCACTGCTTGTCAGGTTCTTGTACCTTTGTCTCTGATTGAGAGCAGCCAGCAGACCTGTAATTGAAGAAGAAACATAAGTCTTGTGCACTGCCACAGATGTTCTGCGTGGGTTTGCAGCTGGTGGTGGTGCTGCATATGACATTTCAAAGTCAACGCTGGGATAATTTATGATTGTCGCTTGTTCTTGTATAAAGTCTACAAAAACGGAAAAGGGAGGTAATGAAACACTATGTTTGTATTTGTACGTGGAACCACGTGTGAGCCACCTCTCCTGTAGATTGTAGGGCAACTTTTGGACTATAGGGTTAACACCTTTGGCTGTGTTAAGGTATGCAAGTCCTGGTAGGTCACCTTCACATTTGGCGACTAGGACCTCTTGTAGCAGGTCACCTAGCTCTCTGAAGTTTTGGGAGACCTTTGTTAGATATTTTAGGAAAGTCATCGATTCTTTTGAACAAGGCGCTCTCTATTACCTCTGCTGAGCCCTAACATTCATTCAGCCTCTTCCAGATCTCTTTGAGACCGATTTAAGGGTGATTTATGTTAATGTCTCTGATCCTTACTGTGTGTTTGACTGACTCTTCTCCTAGGTATTTGACTAAGAGGTCTATAACTTCCCAGAGTTGCAGCCCCAGTCTCTAGTAACATTTTGGAAGGAAGCTTTCCAAGCTCTGTAACCTTCAGCGTGGTCAGTGAATTTCATGAGTCCCTTAGTAGCCAGATCACGTCGTGTAAAGATCCTAGCAAGTTCTGACGTGAACCGGTTGTCAGCAGAGAATACTGGTGATGGGTCACCCTGATAGTGTTGTGAGGTGCGTTCATACCTGTTTGTATCCTCAGGGTGGCGCCAGCCGGTGTCATATTGCTTTGGTCTGACGTGCTGTGTGTCAGCAAGGTGATTCACGTTGGTTACCAGTTGAGGGGCAAGGGAGACAGCAGAGTTGCTTTGCTCCACGTTTTCCTGGAGCTGAGCCTCATGATGACTCTCACTCGTTTCACTGGATGTGTCGTGATCTTGGTTATTGTTTGGATTAGGAAGTTCATTAACATATTGAGATGTGCGTTGTGGTGAATCTTGCAGCAGCAACTTCAGACTTGACACACTGCTACGGCTATGCAGCTCAGAGTTGTGTGCGGCTTCTAGTGATTCTGCCTTGGCTAGTGCTGCAGCAGCCTCTTTTTTTACTGCTAGGCTCTCCAAGGCGGCATCCACTCGTACCCTTTCTATCTGTGACCTTCTCTCTTGATTGGCTCTCTCATTATCTATGCGTGCTTTCTCTAACTTAAGTTGCATCTCTTCTTCCGCATACCTTGCTCGCATTTTGGCGGCCTCAGCATTTGCGCGGGTAATGGTGACCACGCTGCTGATGGATACAGTCTTTGAGGAGACGGATGTAGCAGATTTTGTCCTGTGTGATTTGTGGGACTGTCACGTGGACCCGTCCTGTGTGACACGACCCGCAGGCCGGTAACTGAAACAACACGACACAGCACGTGAAGCTGTCCTTTGTGACATGGCCCGCAGGCCTGTAACTGTAAACAACAAGACAAGGGGGAGGGACAACAGTTACAACGGTGGGCCCTTCGATAGGGAAAGGCGATGTGGAGACCTCCTGCATTCCCCTGAGTCAGTGTCCCTAACGCTCCTAACGTTCCCTATGCCGGTTCTGCACCGGGCGCCGCTCAGGATACCTGTCGCCCTAGCACACCCTACACCTATCCCTTGCTAGGGAGCTGGGTGGCGCTGGCACTGGCCCCACCGCTGTACTAATACATATGAAGGGAAAATACAAACAGGGGAGCATCACTTTGCTTTACTCTGTGCACATGCTCCTGGCAACAGAGTCCAGCATCAGAATGCAACTCTCCTCCTGAAATGCTGCCACCAAGCTCTGTCAGAGCTGCAAGGAAATCTCCTCTGACTCCTTCCACACCAGGGCTCTGACCGTGCTGCAAGGAGCTCTCTCCAGCTCCTTCCTCCACGAGGGATGGTTGGAAATGAATACTATCACCAACCCTGATTGCAACACCTGTGACTCTTTTATAGCAGAGCCAGCAATCACACCTGCAACATAATCATGTGCACTAAACTAAAGAAACAGACTGCAATGATGCTCACCACCACCGGGGGGGCAAATTTAGAACAACAGACACCACAGTGCAATAATCCTAATGGCCACCAGGGGCAAAAACCAAACCTAAGCACAGAAAAAATGGTTACCTGTGCTTTATCTCAGTCCTGATCCAGCATGGATCATGATAGTACCCTCCCCTTAATGAGGGGCCTCTGGACCCTCAAGACCGCTCCACATCAGGGAACCACCTGCAGCAGGGATGCCCAGACCCAGAGATCACCCCAACAACTACCTGCACATCAGGTTGATGACAAACAAGCCCACTGATATTGGCAACGTATATTCCAGAGGCACCACACATCTCCAAAGCGCTGACCTGGGGAACGAGTTGTGTATGTGTATGTTTGGTATGAGCTGGTAACACTCCACAACACACTTCCACTGGATGTTTTTGGTGGCCACCCATACTGTACATGCTCGTTCACACACAGGTCCAGACCTGAACATTTATTGCCACTCGTTCTTTTGTCACCATTTGGAGAACTCTTTCTGGGATTGACAACAGAGGCGTCCCCCTTTGTCACCACACTCACACCCCCGCATTTCACCAAGGGGTACACCACCCTCCAACCCCTACCACCACCAGGTCTGCGCCTCCCAGGGTTGGCCAATGGCGAGGGTTGAGACTTGCCCCTACTCTCCTGCAGCACATCCGCTGCTCTCACCGGAGAGGAAGGGGTCAGTTGAAGAGAGACAGCAGAGACAGTATTTCCTAGGCAGCAGTCCTCACACGGCTACCCCAGCTGACCACTTTCCTTGCCTGCAAATCTATTACTGGGTTGTGTCTTTTCAGCCAAGGGAGGCCTAAAACAAAAGGTACTGGCATTCCCTCTAAGACGTAGCACGATAACGACTCCTCATGATGTTCTATACGCAGATGGATATTCTCTGCGACTTGGGTCAAGCTCCTCTGGCTCAATGGAACAGAGTTTATGGCCTGGACGCTTATAGGCTGGGATAGCGTCCTACACCTCAGACCATGTGTCTGGACAAAGCGAGCATCCACCAGACTGACTCCTGCTCCGCTGTCCACAAGCATCGGTATCACCTTGTGTTATGATTGAGTCACCGAGGAGGAAAAAAACAAAACACAAGCTCAGCCCAGAAAATCAGAGAGGTTGGAAACTAGCGGATTGCAGACCCCTGATCCTATCACACAACTAGCAGTAGTCGTGGAGTGTTACTACGGTGATCCTAGACACCTCGTCACAGCCGGAGATCTAAACAAGCCTAAAGAGAGAAAAGAGAAAAACTGACTGCCCCAGAGCAGACCCCAAAGCAATAGGCAGCTCCCAACATATAATGACGGTGAAGCAAGATGAAAGCACTAACACAGATAGAAAGATAGGTTGAGCAAACGATGGGGCCCAAGCTAACTAAAAAGGACAGGACAGAAAAGCTGCTGTCTGCAATCCGAGAAAACCCTGCCAAAAAATACTACCAACACAACTGATAAGAAAAAAGGACCCTGAAGTCACTAGACTTCAAACCCTATATCAGCACTCAGAATATTCTGGAAGCAGAGCAAAAGAGAACACTGATCAAGGAAAAAGAATCCAGCACACCCCCGGCCGGGGATGGCTGAACTCAAAAAACAAGGTAAACAAAACCAAAACTAATAAGTTTAATAGCAGAGCAAAAACTTATCTTTGGGAAGCAGGAATCAGACTGGTCTCCAAGAGTCCAGCAGATAAATCACCAGCGACTCAGAAGGGTGTCGACTGTCTTATATCCAGTCTGTAGTTCCCGTTACCCTGTCACGATCCACCTAATCAGGTGTTTGGTTGCTTTCATCCAAATCATCCTCACTACCTTCCTTCACCAGAAGAGGGAGATCCTCGGACACAAAAGATGAATGAACAGATGAGCTCACAACAACCCCGCCAGCCAAGACTTCTGCTGACATGGTACCTTGGGAGGGCAAAATGGAGGAAATGTATACTCCCTGGTCGCCTCCCTCCAAATGACCAGGGGAATGCGGCTTCTCAGATGGCACAGATAATTTGGCGCGCAATGGGCAAGCCTTCAGGACATGACCAGTCTGCCCACAGTAAAAACATGCCGACACCACTCCCCGAACCGTAGGCAGCTCCGTACACAAACTAGCTTCTCCTACTAGCATAGGTTCGTCTGGGGACTTGGCATGAACTGGTCAAGCTCTCATAAAATGGCCAGGCTTCCCACAGGAAAAGCATACCCCCCCACCATGACGAGCCACAGAGACCCTCTTTTTTGAATCAACAACACCGGGATGTCTGGGTTCCTCAGTCCGCACTGGTGGGTCCTCCTCCCTAGCGAGGACATCAGGGGGCACTTTTTGTATATGTCTTTCCCTGAGGCGTCTATCCACCCGGATGGCAAGGGACATGGCGGCCTCCAGCGACCTGGGGGTGGCGTACTGCACCAGAGTATCCTGCAACTTTGGCGGCAAACCCTGCACAAATTGACTCCTAAGTGCAGGGTCATTCCACTGAGTGTTAGTGGCCCACCTCCTAAACTCTGAGCAGTACTCCTCAGCATCCCGGGCTCCCTGTTTACACCTATGGAGCCAAGATTCCGCCAGGGCGACGGCATCAGGATCCCCATACACAAGCGCCAAAGTTGCAAAAACCTCGCCCACGGACACCAATGATGGAGAATCATCCGGTAGGGAGAAGGCCCAGGATTGGGGATCCCCTTTAAGAAGGGACATAATGATTCCCACCCATTGCTCTTCACTCCCTGATGAACGAGGGCACAGACTGAAATACAATTTACAGGCTTGCTGGAATACCAAGAACTGATCTCTCCCTCCAGAAAATCTGTCAGAGAGGGATATCTTGGGTTCTGGCTGAGCCTGTCTCTGAACCAAGCCCCCAAAGACCACCAACTGCTGCAGTTGCTGCACCAACTCACCGCACAGCTCCCTAATCTCATCAGTAAGGGTCTGCAGCATTTGGGCAAAGGTCTGAACTGGGTCCATGGCTCAGCAGAAAAAAAAAGTTATGGGTTGGTGATAATGTCACGTGGACCCGTCCTGTGTGACACGACCCGCAGGCCGGTAACTGAAGCAACACGACGCGGCACATGAAGCTGTCCTGTGTGACATGGCCTGCAGGACAGTAACTGTAAACAACAAGACAAGGGGGAGGGACAACAGTTGGATGGCGCTGTGTAACTGGCCTCTGCAGGATGGAAGACTCTTCTATCTCTGAGTTCCCACTAGCTGGAGATCCGCTGTTCACTGCGGTCCTGCAAGATGGAAGGCTCTTCTCTCTGTATTCCCACTAGCTGGAGAGCCGTCGTTTCACTGTTCCATCCTCAGCTAAATGAACGGGATTCAAATAGCTTATACGGGCAGCTAAACCGCTATACCAGGGTGTCCAATAAGAAGACTGTAGGTTGACTCTGTGCTTTATTGAATGTTATGGTATATTGCGTGGTGAAACTACAAATAAATGTATAATGCAATCAGTCAGTATGGGTACATAGAAATACATAATATAATAATAATCTTTATTTTTATATAGCACTAACATATTACGCAGCACTTTACAGTTTGCACACATTAGCATCGCTGTCCACGATGGGCCTCACAATCTAAATTCCCTATCAGTATGTCTTTGGAATGTGGGAGGAAACCAACCCACGCAAACACGGGGAGAACATACAAACTCCTTGTCCTTGGTGGGATTCGAAACCAGGACTCCAGCGCTGCAAGGCTGCAGTGCTATCCACTGAGCCACTGTGCTGCCCATTGTACAGATTACCTGCGCTAGTAGCTAACCAGGGGAGAGCTAACTAAGGGGTGATCTGAGACAGGTATTAGATGTGGGGAGCGTGATTACTCACCGACAATGCTGACGCAAGGGGAGAAGAGGGATGAGGTGCTTCTAGCATGCAAACAGAAGGAAAAATGGTGGACTGGAGGGAAATGGGCTGAGCTAACCCACAATCCCTAGCAAACCTACCCAGGATGCATTGGGAATTGGAGGGAAATCAAGAACGAAACCAGGAACAGAATAACACTGGAGTTATTAGTCTGGCCACTAGATGGAGCCAGAAACAATGAACATTAAAATGTATGGCAAACTGAGCATTATCACTGAATTTATGTTATGAAAATTAAACAGTTAAAAGTCATTAATTATGTCGGAGACAGAAAAGCAGCAATATGCACATCTTTTGGTCTTGTCCAAAATTAAGACCTCTTTTGAATGTCAACCTACTATTGAATAAATTAAAGAACATTAAAATATACTTATCTCCTCAACTGGCTTCACTTTCCCTCGATCTAGGTTCTGTTCCAAGGGAAATTCGAGCTATTTCACTACATATAGTTGCAATAACTAAACTTCTCATTGGTGCTAAATGGAAAACAACTAACATTCCAACTATCAACGATATTATTGGTAAAGTCTCTGCCAACAGCTCCTTTGAATTAGCATTTGCTTTGAAAAACAATTCTCTTCCAAAATATGTTGCTAGATGGTTGAAATGGAGCACCATTTTCCCGTCATATGCAAACAACCTGATATGCACCAAACCTTGATATTTAAGTAGCATTTATTACTCTTTGTGTGTATTCTGTGTATTAACTAATTTATTTTCCTTGTTTATTATGTTTCAGATGATCTTTGTTCCCCCCCTTTTTTTACTTTGTTCTTTTCCTCTCCTTATTTCTTTCCTTTACCCCATTTTACTTACCTGTTGCTTTCTCATTTATCCCCTAAACCTTTTTTATCCTTCCTTTCTCTCCTTTAGATAGTTGGTTTGACAAGTTTAGTTATAATTCTGATATACAGTGGATATGGAAAGTATTCAGACCTCTTTAAATTTTTCACTCTTTGTCTCATTGCAGCCATTTGTTAAATTCAAAAAAAGTTCATTTTTTTCTCATTAATGTTCACTCTGCACCCCATCTTGACTGAAAAAAATAGAAATGTTGAAATTTTTGCAAATGTATTAAAAAAGAAAAACTGAAATATCACATGGTCATACATATCCAGACCTTTTGCTCATTATTGAGTAGATGCACCATTTTGAGCTAGTACAGCCATGAGCCTTCTTGGAAATGATGCAACAAGTTTTTCACACCAGGATTTGGGGATCCTCTGCCATTCTTCCTTGCAGATCCTCTCCACTTCTGTCAGGTTGGATGGTGAACGTTGGTGGACAGCCATTTTCAGGTCTCTACAGAGATGCTCAATTGGGTTTAGGTCAGGGCTCTTGCTGGGCCAGTCAAGAATGGTAACAGAGTTGTTCTGAAGCCACGCCTTTGTTATTTTAACTGTGTGGTTAGGGTCATTGTCTTGTTGGAAGGTGAACCTTCGGCCAAGTCTAAGGTCCAGAGCACTCTGGAAGAGGTTTTCATCCAGAAAAACTGAAATATCACATGGTTATAAGTATTCAGCCCCTTTGCTCAGTATTGAGTAGAAGCACCCTTTTGAGCTAGTACAGCCATGAGTCTTCTTGGGAATGATGCAACAAGTTTTTCACACCTGGATTGGGGATCCTCTGCCATTCTTCCCTGCAGATGCTCTCCAGTTCTGTCAGGTTGGATGTTGAACATTGGTGGACAAACATTTTCAGGTCTCTACAGAGATGCTCAATTGGGTTTAGGTCAGGGCTCTGGCTGGGCCAGTCAAGAATGGTCACAGAGTTGTTCTGAAGCCACTCCTTTGTTAAGTTAACTGTGTGCTTAAGTTCACTGTGTTGTTGGAAGGTGAACCTTCGAACAAGTCTGAGGTCCAGAGCACTCTGGAAGAGGTTTGCATCCAGGATACCTGCTTGGCCACATTCATGTTTCCTTCAATTGAAACCAGTAGTCCTGCCCCTGCAGATGAAAATCACCCCCATAGCATGTTGCTGCCACCACCATGTTTTACTGTTGGGATTGCATTGGGCAGGTGATGAGCAGTCTGGTTTTATCCACACATACCGCTTAGAATTATCACCAAAAATTTATATACTCATCTCATCAGACCAGAGAAAAAGGGTGCATCTACTCAATAACGAGCAAAAGGTCTGAATATGTATGACCATGTGATATTTCAGTTTTTCTTTTTTAATAAATTTGCAAAAATTTCTAACATTTCTGTTTTTTTTCAGTCAAGATGGGGTGCAGAGTGTACATTAATGAGAAAAAAATGAACTTTTTTGAATTTACCAAATGGCTGCAATGAGACAAAGAGTGAAAAATTTAAAGGGGTCTGAATACTTTCAGTACCAACTGTATATCCTGGTATAAATGTCCCTCATCCTGGCCCCATCTTGGTATATATCCCCCATCCTGGTATAAGTCCCTTATTCTAGTATACACTACCCTTCAAAAGTTTAGGGTCACTTAGAAATTTCCTTAGTTTTGAAAGAAAAGCACAGGTTTTTCCAATGAAGCTAACATTAAATGATTCAGAAATACACTCTATACATTGTGTTAGGCATCGGGTTCCTGTCGCGGCACAGCGGGAATCCCAAGCCTTGCTTCCGGCGGTCTCCCATTCCTCTCCAGCCGTAGAGGAGGTTGCTCAGCAGACTCGTCGGTCCCGGCGCTCTGCCAGACCAGTTCCATGGGTTTGCTTGCTGCTGCCACCTCTGGCACAGCTATGGCAATGCATGCTGCTCAGCAGCGGGATTTTCCAGGGACTAAGTCCCCATGTCGGGCCACTGAGCATGCCCGTGGAGTGATCTCCCATTGGAGATCAAAGGTCACATGCTCAGGTCCTGTTCGTGTTTGGATTGGCCCATCCGAGAAGCCAGGAAGGTCCCGGACGCTTGCGGCTATAAAAGGCTTACATGGCCGCTCGGCCATGTGCTAGGATAGACTGTATTTTCAGACTATGAGGAGTGAGTGATGTATGCACGTATGAATGTCTCTGGTGACTGACTCATTAGGAAACCCCTACCCTTGGTGCGCATGTGTTGTGCAGCCTAGCCTGCTAGCGCCCAGGCTTAGGCGTAGGTAGGTCAGTGTTTGAGTCAGGCATTAGTCCTCACCAGTGACTCGGCACGCCTCAGTGCACGTGCTCCACACTCCTTAGCCAGCGTCTATAGCGGCGTTTGCGGCAGCGACGCCACGCACTCAGTGGGCCTAGAGGGACTCTAACCCCGTATCCTTGGGGTAGAGTTCTGTGGCCATACACTGTGTGCTCTTTTGGCCGGGCTCTGTGAGCTAAACAGGCTCCGGCATCTACGTTCAGCGGTCGTGCGGCTCTGTGAATTAACAGAGTTCGCTCTTGTTCACATTGGGTGACATAATCCACGTGTGACTGTTTTCACGCCGCTTAATTCTTCCGCCATTATCTAGCAGCAGTGTACCACCTCTGCACGGTGGACCCCGGGCTGCGAACGCACCTACTACTATTTTATAATTTGGTGCGTTCCGCCAGCCCTAACAAATTGTTAATGTGGTAAATGAGTTTTCTAGCTGCAAACCTCTGGTTTGTAATGCAATATCTTCATAGGTATATAGAGGCCCATTTCCAACAACCATCACTCCAGTGTTCTTATGGTACTTTGTGTTTGCTGTGTAAGAAGGCTAATGGATGGCTAGAATACCCTTGAAAATCCTTGTGCAAGTATGTTAGCACAGCTGAAAACAGTTTGGCTGATTAGAGAAGCTATAAATCTGACCTTCCTTTGAGCTAGTTGAGAATCCGGAGCATTACATTTGTTGGTTCCATTAAACTCTCAAAATGGCCAGGAAAAAAAGAACTTTCATGTGAAACTCAACAGTCTATTCTTGTTCTTAGAAATGAAGGCTATTCCATGCGAGAAGTTGCCAAGAAACTGAAGATTTCCTACAATGGTGTGTACTACTCCCTTCAGAGGAGAACACAAACGGGCTCTAACCAGAGTAGAAAGAGAAGTGGGAGGCCCCGCTGCACAACTGAGCAACAAGACAAGTACATTAGACTCTGTAGTTTGAGAAATCAATGCCTCACAGGTCCTCAACTGGCATCTTCATTAAATAGTAAACGCAAAATGCCAGTGTCAATGTCTACAGTGAAGAGGCGACTCTGGGATGCTGGCCTTCAGGGCAGATTGGCAAAGAAAAAGTCTTATCTAAGACTGGCTAATAAAAGGAAAAGATTAATATGGGCGAAAGAACACAGACATTGGACAGAGGAAGATTGGAAAAAAGTGTTATGGACAGACGAATCCACATTTGAGGTGCTTGGATCACACAGAAGAAAATTTGTGAGACACAGAACAACTGAAAAGATGCTGGAAAAGTGCCTGATGCCATCTGTCAAGCATGGTGGAGGTAATGTGATGGTCTGGGGTTGCTTTGGTGCTGGTAAAGTGGGAGATTTGTACAAAGTAAAAGGGATTTTGAATAAGGAAGGCTATCACTCCATTTTGCAATGCCATGCCATACCCTGTGGACAGCGCTTGATTGGAGCCAATTTCATCCTACAACAGGACAATGACCCAAAGCACACCTCCAAATTATGCAAGAACTATTTAGGGAAGAAGCAGGCAGCTGGTATTCTATCTGTAATGGAGTCGTCAGCGCAGTCACCCGATCTCAACCCCATTGAGCTGTTGTGGGAGCAGCTTGACCGAATGGTACGCAAAAAGTGCCCATCAAGCCAAACCAACTTGTGGGAGGGGCTTCTGAAAGCATCGGGTGACATTTCTCCAGATTACCTCAGCAAATTAACTGCTAGAATGCCAAAGGCCTGAAATGCTGTAATTGCTGCAAAGGGAGCATTCTTTGACAAAAGCAAAGTTTGAAGGAGAAAATTATTATTTCAAATAAAAATCTTTTTTTTTTGAACCTTGTCAATGTCTGGACTAGATTTTAAATTCAATTGGCAACTCATTTGATTAATAAAAGTATGAGTTTTGGTTGACCCCAAAGTTTTGAACGGTAGTGTATATATTCCCTATCCTGATTCCTGATATATGTCCTCCGATTATGCTGCTGTTCTTTAAAAAAGAGAAACAATGAAACAATAACCTCTTATACTCACCAAAGGCATACTTAGAAGTCATGGGGCTCCATAGCAGAAGTATAATGCACTCCCCATAATCCTTCATATAGTATAACACAGCCCATAGTTCTTCGTATTGTATAATCCTCCATAAAGTATAATGCACCTCATAGTTATCCATAAAGTATAATGTATGCCCATAGTCCTCCATAAAACATAATGAACCTCATAGTCATCCATAAAGTATAATGCACTGCCTATATCCTCCATAAATTCTAATGCACAGTCCACAGTCATCGATAAAGTATAATTGACATTTCATAGTCACTAGTGATGAGTAGAGTTGAGCGATACCATCCGATACTTCAAAGTATCGTATCGGATGGTATCGGCCGATCTTTAAAAAAAGTATCGGTATCGCCGATTCCGATACCGGAAGTCCCATTCAAGTCTATGGGACTTCCGGTATCGGAATAAGAAAAACCCTTTCCTGCCCTTGTACAGCCTCTCTGGGGTCTGTACGGGCCTTTCGGGGGGCTGTGCCGGCCTGCCAGGGGGTCTGTGCAGGCTCCGGTGGTCTGTGCCGGCCTGCCGGTGGTCTGTGCAGGCTCCGGGGGGCTGTGCCGGCCTGCCGGGGGGCTGTGCCGGCCTGCCGGGGGGCTGTGCCGGCCTGCCAGGGGGTCTGTGCAGGCTCCGGTGGTCTGTGCCGGCCTGCCGGTGGTCTGTGCAGGCTCCGGGGGGCTGTGCCGGCCTGCCGGGGGGCTGTGCCGGCCTGCCGGGGGGCTGTGCCGGCCTGCCGGTGGTCTGTGCAGGCTCCGGGGGTCTGTGCAGGCATCGTCCGATGGGACTACAAGTCCCATCTGGCGATGCCTGCTACCATGACAGTGATTGACACATTAGCCAATGATGGGACAGTAGTAGTCCCATCATCCGGCTAATGTGTTAAATGTAAAAAAAAAAAAAAAAAAAATTACATGCTACATTCATACTACATACTACATACATGCTACATTCATACTACATACTACATACATGCTACATTCATACTACATGCAACATACATACTACATATATACTACATGCATGCTACATATATACTACATACATACTACATATATACTACATACATACCACATACATACTACATGCATGCTACATATATACTACATGCATGCTACATACATACTACATATATACTACATGCATGCTACATACATACTACATGCTACATGCATGCTACATACATACTACATGCTACATACATACCACATATATACTACATACATACAATACATTCATACAATACATACATAGACATACAGTACATATAACATAGAGTAACATACTTACCAATACTTGTCACATTGTTCCCCGAAGCCATTGTCGTCTACGGAATAAATATTAACATAACAAACCACAAAAATACTCACCCACGATCCGAAGCAGTCCACGAGTGTGTCCCACGACGATCTTGGGTAGAGAACTGCAGCATCAGCTGATGCTGCCGTTCTCTACGGGCTGCAGGAATCCAATGACGGAAGGTAGGTATCCTTCCGCACTGTATTCCTCCGCCACTTAAAAAAAAAAAAAGTCCCTAGTCTCACTTTATGCCATTGCTGTGTGGGAATTTCCCACACAGCAATGGCATAAAGTGAGACTAGGGACTTTTTTTTTTTTAAGTGGCGGAGGAATACAGTGCGGAAGGATACCTACCTTCCGTCATTGGATTCCTGCAGCCCGTAGAGAACGGCAGCATCATCTGATGCTGCAGTTCTCTACCCAAGATCGTCGTGGGACACACTCGTGGACTGCTTCGGATCGTGGGTGAGTATTTTTGTGGTTTGTTATGTTAATATTTATTCCGGAAAGACAATGGCTTCGGGGAACAATGTGACAAGTATTGGTAAGTATGTTACTCTATGTTATATGTACTGTATGTCTATGTATGTATTGTATGAATGTATTGTATGTATGTAGTATATATGTGGTATGTATGTAGCATGTAGTATGTATGTAGTATGTATGTAGCATGCATGTAGCATGTAGTATGTATGTAGCATGCATGTAGTATATATGTAGTATGTATGTAGCATGCATGTAGTATATATGTAGCATGTATGTAGTATGTATGTGGTATGTATGTAGCATGTAGTATATATGTAGCATGCATGTAGTATATATGTAGTATGTATGTAGTATGTATGTAGCATGTATGTAGTATATATGTAGTATGTATGTAGTATATATGTAGCATGTATGTAGTATATATGTAGTATGTATGTAGTATATATGTAGCATGCATGTAGTATATATGTAGTATGTATGTAGTATATATGTAGCATGCATGTAGTATATATGTAGTATGTATGTAGTATATATGTAGCATGTATGTAATATGTATGTAGCATGCATGTAGCATGTAGTATGTATGTAGCATGCATGTAGTATATATGTAGTATGTATGTAGCATGCATGTAGTATATATGTAGCATGCATGTAGTATGTATGTGATATGTATGTAGCATGTAGTATATATGTAGCATGCATGTAGTATGTATGTAGTATGTATGTAGTATGTATGTAGCATGCAGTATGTATGTAGTATGTATGTAGTATATATGTAGTATGTATGTAGCATGCATGTAGTATGTATGTAGTATGTATGTAGTATATATGTAGTATGTATGTAGCATGTAGTATGTATGTAGTATTTTTTTTTTTTTTTTTTTTTTTTTTAACATTTAACACATTAGCCGGATGATGGGACTACTACTGTCCCATCATTGGCTAATGTGTCAATCACTGTCATGGTAGCAGGCATCGCCCGATGGGACTTGTAGTCCCATCGGACGATGCTTGCACAGACCCCCGGACATCAGCACAGCCCCCCGGCAGGCCGGCACAGCCCCCCGGCAGGCCGGTACAGACCCCCACAGGGTGCACAGCCCCCCGGCAGGCCGGCACAGCCCCCCGGCAGGCCGGCAGAGACCCCGGGCAGTCCACACAGCCCCCCGGCAGGCCGGCACAGCCCCCCGGCAGGCCGGCAGAGACCCCCGGAAGGCCCGAAATGACGGCGCATCATGATGCGCACACACCGCGCATCATGATGACGTCAGGCCGTCAATCAACTGAACTTCCGATTCCGATGCCGAATTCCGATATTGAAAAAATATCGGAAGTCGGTATCGGAATTCCGATACAGCAAGTATCGGCCGATACCCGATACTTGCGGTATCGGAATGCTCAACACTAGTGATGAGCGAACATGCTTCGATAACATCTTATATGAGCACACTCAGGTGATATCCAAACAACTGGGAGTGCTCGTATATTATGTTCGAATCTCTGTGGCTGCATGATTTGCAGTTGTTACATGGCCTCAACGCCTGTGGGGAAGGCATAACAAACAGTCAATCTTGACATGTGTTCAGGATGTCTATCAGTCGCAAATCATGGAGCTGGGGACACTCGAAAATAATATACAAGCACTCCCAGATGCTGAGATAACACCTGGTGGGTCTATGCAGTACAACACACTTCAACTGGATGTGTGTTCCAGCCATAAAACAGCAAATAAACATTAGCGATAGCATGTGATAGTCCAGCAGAGAACAACAGTTAAAGGCATATTCTCAAGTTGCCTCTTGAGCAGTTCACAGCAATGCAATCTCCTTACAGTTTTCCTGCTTCCTGGTTTCTAGCAGGATGGCGTCTCCTCCTTCTCTCATAGCTCTGATGAATATAATTATGTTACCAGTGGAGTTATAACACCCAGCACAAGTGCTGCTATAACACATTTAGCTAGAAGTGTGTGGTTTACACTATTATCCCGATATTCATACATAGAGATAAAAAAGCATTTGAACAAGTACTCAGCTGCAGACACTGAGCCCAGAGAGCCATTGCTGGTGATTTATAACTGTATCTCTTCAGATAATGAGAGGGAGAGCAGGGAGAGGGAGATGAGCAGCTGACTGATGTATAGAAATCAATGAACTGGAGAGAGCTGACTGGGATGTTAAGAGTTAACTCCTCACCTGGAATGCAACTTCTGACCATTCCCAGACAGGCACTAGAGGTTGGACTCCACAGAAATGATCTATTGACTATAAAAGATAAAATCTGTCATTGCAGTAGAATGACAGCAGATCGAAAAAAGCAAGTCATTTTAAAACTTGCTTATTTTCTTCATTCCGAATCCTAATTAAAGAAGCACTCCCATCAAAGTTTTTATCCTCTTAATATATTGGATTCATCATATTATATGGCACAGTGCACTTATAATTTCTCATGTTGCCCTTCTGCACAAATAATTCTTCTGTTTTTCCCTGATCGATGTAAACACAGGAAGCTTCTTGTCCCTGCATTTATCATTCCGTTCTTCAACTCCTCATCCATGTACTGCCCCCCCCTTCCCTTGGGACTATTGTAGTGACTCATGAGACAAACATGAAAAATTGACTGCCTGTTTCAGCTTTTAATCATGTTGTGTCATAGGCCTAATGGAAATAAGACAAATTAGTGGGGTAGTAGAGTAAAATGAGCAATTGTAAGTATACAGTGTCATATTATTTGATGACTGAAATATATTAAGAGGATACAAATTTTGATGTGAGTGTTTCTTTAAAGCAATTTAAGAACTAAGTTGAAAACAAACCTTTAACATCTGTTTGTCCATAGCCACATATGATGAGGTCACTTTTCATATCTGCTAAAGGTGTGCTTTCATTGAAAAGCTTAAACAGTAACAGTCATTTTAGATTTTATTTTAGAAATCATTAGTATACATGAAAATAAGCAATTTTGTAATATACAGTGTGGGCCATTTACATGGATACACCTAAATAAAATGGGAATGGTTGGTGATATCATCTTCCTGTTTGTGGAACATTAGTATATGGGAGGGGGTGCTGCCCATTGTGTTAGATTGTCAATGCAACCCTCTTCTCCCACTCTTGACACAATGATAGCAACACCGCAGAAGAAATGCTAGCACAGGCTTCCAGTATTCATTGTTTCAGATGCTGCACATCTCGTATCTTCACAGCATAGACAATTGCCTTCAGATGACCCCAAAGATAAATTGCCTTCAGATGACCCCAAAGATAAAAGTCTAAGGGAGTCAGATCGGGAGACCTTGGTGGCCATTCAACTGGCCCACAACGACCAATCCACTTTCCAGGAAACTGTTCACGTAGGAATGCTCGGACCTGACACCGATAATTGATGGTATGGTGTGGTATATGGGGTACAAAGAAAGTGGGGCCATTCTTCATCAATGGAAGCCTCAATGCCACTGGATATCTGAAATTGCTACATGATGATGTGTTGCCCTCTTTATGCACTGAAGATGGCACGTTCCCTGAGATTTTCTAGCAAGGTGATGCACCACCACATTATGGGTGTCAGGTCCGAGCTTTCCTACAAGGAATCTGACCGCCTTAGACTAGCATTTCTTCTGCGGTGTTGCTATCAGTGTGTCAACAGTGGGAGAAGAGGGGTGCATTGACAATCCAACACAATGGGCAGCACTTTGAACACATTTTATAAGTGGTCATAAACTTGTAAATAACTCATGATATAATAAAGATTCATTAAAACCAAGCACCACATTGTTTTTCTTGTGAAATTCTCAATAAGTTTGATGTCACATGACCCTTTTCCCACTGGAAAAAATAAAGTTGGATCCAAAATCGCCAACTTCAAAATGGTCGCCATGGTCACCACCCATCTTGAAAAGTTTCCCCTCTCCCCTATACTATTGTGCCACAAACAGGAAGTTGATATCACCAACCATTCCCATTTAATTTAGGTGTATCCATATAAATGGCCCACCCTGTACTTGTATCTTATCAGAAAAAATAGCTTCTTTCTATTTATGGACTGATCATTCATTCTCAAAATTCTAAACTCACTTGTAAAATAAATACAGACTTTCCTATTAATGAGATAGGTTCGTCACTACTGTCCTATGACATGCATGCCAGAGAAGGCACGGAGAGCCCTCCATGTGGGCACGCTATGTCAGCCCCTATTTCAGCTGGATCAGCATCCTTAGACACACATTCAGTATAATTGTATGGCAGTACACAAAGTTGCTGGGTCCTTGTGAAGCAAGACACGCTGCCGACCAAAGACTAGCAACTGACATTGGTGTACACGTGACTAGGCGCATGGCAGTGAAGTCATGTGCACCCATCACTTGGATGCTGAAGACAGCTGCTGGCTCCAGAAGAAGATGCTGCGTGGTGGGGGAGAGGAAGGAAGGTGAGTAGGAGTGTTGATTGTGTTTTTTTTTTCTACCAACAGCGGCATCGGCAGGACATATACCAGAATGAAGTGCATATACCAGAGGATGAAGGCATATACATGGAATGGGGGAGCATATACAAGGATTGGGGGTGCATATACAAGGATGGGGGAGCATATACCACAAGGATTCGGGAGCATATACCACAAGCATGGGGGGAGCATATATAAGATTAGGGGAGCACATACAAGGGTGGGGGAGCATACACATGGATTGGGGGAGCATATACATGGAATGGGGGAGAATGTACTACAAGGTTGAGGAACCATATACCACAATGATGGGGGTTAGCATATACCACAAGGATGGTGGAGAATATACCACAAGGATGGGGGGTGCATATACCAGGATAGAGAGCATATTCCTTTATGTCTGCAATCTGGTACCCCTGCTCCTGTCTGTGGCTGTTCTCTGCTGGTCCCATCTGCTTTCTGTACAAGTTGTTTTTTTTTCTACAATAAAACCCCAGTATTCAGGTTAAATTGCTGTGTTTGCACTTTGCCATAAATAAGTGCGATTTGGATTTCAGTTTGGGCACTTGGTCTCTTATAGGGTCACAATCACTGAGCAGGGAGACAACAGTTGCTACTGATAAAATTCTATGTAGAAAGGAGGGCCAAGTGAAGTGAGGAGCTCTGCCTCTAGCAACTACCATATTTTTCAGACTATAAGACGCACTTTTTTCCACAAAAGTTTTTGGGGAAAATGGGGGTGCATCTTATAATCAGAATATGCTTACAAATATTGTGGCGGCAGCAGGAGTTCGTGATTCTGCGGCGGTCCCAATCCAACGCTGCTGGGTGATGATCACACTCCCTTCCCAGGCTGGTGCAGCAGGTTCGGCAGGTTTGGTGGTGGTGCTCTGTAGTGCGAGGGGGCTCCGCCAGCATTTTGTGAATGCCCGGAGGCCCTGCACATCCATTGCTGCAATGCGGTGGCCTCCGGGAAAATGGCCACCGGGGTGGCGCATGCTCAGATTGAGATCTTGGCAACGAGATCTTGTCCCGAGACCATTTTTGTGGAGGCCATCGCATTGCAGCTGATTGAGATCTTGGCAGCGAGATCTCATCCCCGAGATCTTGTCTCCCGAGATCTCATTGCCGAGATCTCAGTCTGAGCATGTGCCACCCCCGACAGCCATTTTCCCGGAGGCAACCGCATCGCAGCAATAGATATACGGGGCCTCCGGGCTTTCACAAGATGCCGGCAGAGCCCCGAGAACCACCGCCAAACCTGCCACACCAGCCTGAGATGTGATTTCCCAGAGGCCTCAACACCTGCCGCACCAGCCTGGGAAGGGAGTCATATCGCTGGACCCCTCAATATCTCCTGTGACCTCGCTCCACCAGTGCTGCTGATCCCCTCCAGGTAAACTGAATTCATACTGTAAGGCAGACCCCCATTTGACACATTAATTTTTTTCCCATATTTTCCTTCTGAAAATTTGGGGTGCATCTTATGGCCCAGTGTGTCTTAGGCCGGTTTCACATTAGCGCTTTTTAAGCGCACGCACGGCCGGGGGTAGCTCCTCCCCCGAGCCGGCTCTCTGCCCGGCGTGCCCGCCCCTTGCTTGTAGCGCCGCCTACTAGCGGACAGCGGCGCCTGCGATCGGCGCACCCTATCTATGCTAAAGATAGGGTGCGCCGATCGCAGGTGCCGCTGTCCGCTAGTAGGCGGCGCTACAAGCAAGGGGCGGGCACGCCGGGCAGAGAGCCGGCTCGGGGGCGGAGCTACCCCCGGCCGTGCGTGCGCTTAAAAAGCGCTAATGTGAAACCGGCCTTATAGTTCAAAAAATATTGTACCTCCTTCTTTTTCACCTCTGCATAGTATCTTGTCTATAACAACTATCATATCCTTTATCATTGATAGGAACATTTTTATTCATGCAATTCAGATTTTACATGTGAATTGAGAATTTTGAGAATAAATGATCAGTCCAGAAAGAGAAAGAAACAGATTTCTCTAATAAGATATATTACAATGTTGATTATTTTCATGTGTACTATTGATTTCTATTAAAAACAAAAAACAATGGTTACTCTTTAATTGAGCTGGATACAGTCCTAGAAGACCTCAGAATGTTATCCATGTCTTTTCAGGACAATTAAAGTGAAACTTGCCATGAATCAAATTTTTTGGAAACATACAGCGAAGTTAGCAAATTCAAATTTTGAAAAGATTTACCGTACTCATCACTCTTGCCTTGCCCAGACAAGAAGCTAAATTCATAGACGCCAAATCTCATCATTATCTCGAGCAGTATTCCACATGATAATCTAAAAAGCTAAACTTCTCAATGCATTTTAATATCCAATATGGCTTTTTTTCTTTTCAGCTTTCTCTTTAATGGAAGATCATTGGGAAACGGACCCACAAGTGACTCTCCTTTGTTATTCTTATTTTACAGATAAAGAAGAATAAAAGAAAATGCCAATAAATTGCGTCATTTCAGCTGAGCTTCATCATTCTGTTCCTACTTCCACAAAGACAAGTCTCTTTGGAAATACAAGGCATTAGCTTTATAAGCAAGGCATCCACTGGCTCCTTTACAGCTAAAGACTAGTTTTTTGTGCATTTTTTTTAACGCTCTCCTTTTTTTCTTGAAACAAATGTAAAACTGACTTGGCTTTTTACACAACATGCAAAATTAGCAAGGGAACTCTAAAGCATTGGTCATTCCAATAGTATGTTGGAGCTTAGCATCCCTTGAGTGAAGTCAACGAACATTCACATGAAAATCATTTTTAAACCCGCACTACTGTACCCATTTTGAAAATGCAATTTCACGCGTCCCGTCCCAGAAGTCTGAAGTGTGTTGTGCATGTGCTTGTTTAAGCCAAATTATAGGATGGTCATCCTGCACTTAATTACAGCAGAACTTCACAGATCGAAGGCTCTGCACCATGGTTTCACACATGCTTCACAGGGCTCAACACTGTCCATTTGTAATGTATATGATATATGTCCATTTTATCACCAACAGCTTATGTTTATTATTTTTTCATATATGTATTTAGTAAAAAAAATACTGAATAATAGCCCATGTTTCATTTCATGTGGTTTAAGCTCACTTACAAATAAACATTTCAAGGTCTTCCATAAATATTGGTTTCTTAAGGCACAGCATGCTGTGGAAAAAAAGCTCTTTCCTGCATCTCATCTTTATACTTTTCCCAATGCACTGTAGAAATATCGAGAAGAAATTTGGTATCAAATGGACTTAAAGAACTAAGCCTGTTCTTAGCTTTAGTGCTTATTATTTTTATATATTTTTCTTCTAATATTTATCACAATTTGCTGTACCATTTCTTTACCAAGAATGAAGTTGGGTTTTTGCATTGAAATCACTTAAGAGGGTAGCCCTTGTTGCACAAAAATAGTTATTAAAAAGAGTTGCATATGCTTGGAATTTCTATCAATCAGTAGCAACTCGTTGGCATTGCTGCATGTAGTATGTCTGCTGCTGTCCTCTGACCTTCAGTGGGGCTTTTGTGGTAAATGGAGCAGATGACCAATACGCAAGGTTGATGTTGGTATAGGCAAAATCTGACTTGTCTGCTGTTGCATGAGCTCTCAGTGATATTTCAAATGCGCGCCCTTGTTTTTGTACAAAATCCAGGTAGACTATATTTATTCAGCAGCTAGACAAGACTTTATGATAACTTGCTTTTTCTGTATCCAACAGCCACATTCATTCCAGTCACTCGTGATAAGAAAAATTGCAAATTGCTGGTCTGTTATGATGGTGTCACGCAAATTGCCATCTTCTTCATAGACAGTTTCATCTTAAACGTTGTCCAATCTAAAAGTACAAGTCTGCACTACTCTGTGGAACTGCAGACTTGTGAATCCTCACATTGTGCAAACTCCACGTTGTGAGGATCCTCTGGTGTCAGGTCCAGGAACAGCGGTCATGTAGTCACAAATATGTGATATGCATACTCCCTGCCAAAATCTGACTAGGTGATTTCCTACTTCAATCAATACACTTGTGTTGAGGGCAGAAGTGTTGTATATTGCATACATGAGGCTACATGGCTGACACCGGAGAATCCTCACACCACACCATGATCACAATGCTAGGTTTCACAAGTCTGCAGTCACATAGGGCGCCTGCAGACTTGTGGCTTTAGACAATGTCTTTAATAAATAGGATGACTTCACTTAGCAAGAAAATTATATCCATGGTCCAATGGGATAACACAAAGCAAGCACAATTCTGTTCCCGAGACAGGCTCATATATTTCTATTGCTCTATTACAATTTAAAGTCATAGCCTTGTACCAGTAATTACACAGGAAAAATTACATTTTACATACTTTATATGAATTTATATGAATTATAATAACAATGATAATAATACATGAATTAAAATTCATATACTGTATTTCTGACAACATTTCCCAGAGTCACACAAATCTACTGGTTTAGTAAGACATTGTGCCAAATACCTACCGAAAACAGGAAATCAGAACTCAACAAACTTTTTTAATGTTATTATATTAAACCCTATAACAACTCTAGCAGGTACCAAAAAAGAACATTTGAAAGCTGACTAGCTCATTTTAGAATTGTAGATGAAGTCATAAATTCACCCTATGAACAAATTATGTGAAAACCTAAAAATACATAGGATGTTAACTCCATTTAATTGCACATTATAGACAGTGAATTGAGCACAGTACTGCATCTGTGGTTTACGGATGCATTCAATAGACCCCAGTTATCATGAACATTGGGTGTCCATTTGATTGGATCCCTAAAATCAGAAATGTATCACCTATCCTGGGAATCGATGATAAATATTTATTTTGTCAAATCACTTTAATCTGAGTAAAGGACATTTTACAGGATGGTCATATACGAAAGTTACTTACAAAATATTTTTTGTACTTGGTCAGATCATTCTCCAATCCATTACTTTTATGCTTACCCATACCAATTATTAAGTTAAACTTTACTGCACGTGTCGCTTTAATTGAAATGGTCTTGATATCAACGATCACTTGCATATTTCTATGTATGGGCTCCACTGAATGTCAGCAATGACTACACTGATCATACACAAGTAGAGTTGAGCGATACCAGCCGATACTTGAAAATATCGGATCGGAATGGATCGGCCGATCTTTAAAAAAAGTATCGGTATCGCCGATTCCGATACCGGGAACCAATGCAAGTCAATGGGGCCAAAATATTGGAATTAAAAAAAACCCTTTCTTTCCTTGTAGGTTAATTCTACATGAAGAAAAACAACTAAGAATAATGTAGAATGTATTGTGGGAGGTGGAGGAGACATTAAAGCCATAGAGGTTTAGCCCAATCAAATGGAATAGCAGGAATTAAACTTTTTTTTTTAAAGATGTTAGGAGTTACAAAGATATTGACTATGTTAGCCTCATTTATATTTTGCCAGACATGTATGTCTTCTTCTTCTACTTCCTTTTTTTACATTCTTCTTCTTCTTCTTCTACTTCCTTTTTTTACATTCTTCTTCTTCTTCTTCTTCTACTTCCTTTTTTTACATTCTTCTTCTTCTACTTCCTTTTTTTACATTCTTCTTCTTCTTCTTCTTCTACTTCCTTTTTTTACATTCTTCTTCTTCTTCTTCTTCTACTTCCTTTTTTTACATTCTTCTTCTTCTTCTTCTACTTCCTTTTTTTACATTCTTCTTCTTCTTCTTCTTCTACTTCCTTTTTTTACATTCTTCTTCTTCTTCTTCTTCTACTTCCTTTTTTTACATTCTTCTTCTTCTTCTACTTCCTTTTTTTACATTCTTCTTCTTCTTCTACTTCCTTTTTTTACATTCTTCTTCTTCTTCTACTTCCTTTTTTTACATTCTTCTTCTTCTTCTTCTTCTACTTCCTTTTTTTACATTCTTCTTCTTCTTCTTCTTCTACTTCCTTTTTTTACATTCTTCTTCTTCTTCTTCTTCTACTTCCTTTTTTTACATTCTTCTTCTTCTTCTTCTTCTACTTCCTTTTTTTACATTCTTCTTCTTCTTCTTCTTCTACTTCCTTTTTTTACATTCTTCTTCTTCTTCTTCTTCTACTTCCTTTTTTTACATTCTTCTTCTTCTTCTTCTTCTACTTCCTTTTTTTACATTCTTCTTCTTCTTCTACTTCCTTTTTTTACATTCTTCTTCTTCTTCTTCTTCTTCTTCTTCCTTTTTTTACATTCTTCTTCTTCTTCTTCTTCTTCTTCTTCTTCTTCTTCTTCTTCTTCCATTCTTCTTATTCAACAATTATTATTCTACATATTCAGCTTCTTCATCTTCTTCCTATTCTTCTTCATCATATTCTTGTTTGTGTCAGGCATTCCTGTAGTTGTTATCTAGAAAAGTTAGAAGTTTACACCTTCCGTTCTGCCTGTCACAAAAGATTTACAACAGGATTTGTCCGCGTTCAGTTTGGCCTGCAGAAGCAGGCCTTTTCCAGGGGCACCACGAGGAGGAACAGACTCACCCCCATACACTGCTTAGTCTTCTTCTGCTTATAAATAAGATAATATCATTTGCTCAGAGTATTAGTCTTATGCTTAATGTTCTTCTGCTTTGTTTTTTTTATGCTTCTTTGTCTTCTCTCTCTTGTTGTTCTGCATCTTGGTGGTTGTCTTCCTGTTCTTTGTCCTCTTGAACCAGCTGACGGTACTGGCACCCGGAGGGGCAGCAGAAGGAACAAGAGCCAATGGCACTACCGAGGACCAGCTGACGGTGCTGGAACCCGGTTACTAAGCAGGAGGTACCTGTGCTACAAAGCACTACCAAGGACCAGCAGACGTTGCCGGAACTCGGATACCGAGATGGAGGCACCTAGGCCAAAGGCTCTGACGAGAACCAGCTGACGGTGCTGGAACCCGGAGGGGTAGCATAAGCTGCAAGAGCAAATGGAAATAGCGAGGACCAGCTGACAGTGCTGGCACCCGGAGGGGCAGCAGAAGGAATAAGAGCCAATGGCACAACCGAGGACCAGCTGACGGTGCTGGAACCCGGTTACTAAGCAGGAGGTACCTGTGCTACAAAGCACTACCAAGGACCAGCAGACGTTGCCGGAACTTGGATACCGAGATGGAGGCACCTAGGCCAAAGGCTCTGACGAGAACCAGCTGACGGTGCTGGAACCCGGAGGGGTAGCATAAGCTGCAAGAGCAAATGGAAATAGCGAGGACCAGCTGACAGTGCTGGCACCCGGAGGGGCAGCAGAAGGAATAAGAGCCAATGGCACAACCGAGGACCAGCTGACGGTGCTGGAACCCGGTTACTAAGCAGGAGGTACCTGTGCTACAAAGCACTACCAAGGACCAGCAGACGTTGCCGGAACTCGGATACCGAGATGGAGGCACCTAGGCCAAAGGCTCTGATGAGAACCAGCTGACGGTGCTGGAACCCGGAGGGGTATCAGAAGTTACCCCTGAAAAGCAAAGTTGGCATGCCGCAAGCTGGCCGCAGTTACCGAATCACACAGTCCTACAGGGGGTGCTTGTCCTACTGGCACTATGGAACAAACCTTTCTTACCAGAACCCGCAGTCCACATAGGAAGCACCTAAACTGCTGGCACCCTAGCCTCGGCTAACCCAACCGCAACACGACATGGCAACTTGGGGTGGCAAACTGACATTGACACTTCCCGGAAACAGCAGGCAGGGCTGGAACCAAGCTGGGCAGGAGGGAGTACCCGTGCCAAAGTCAGTTATGAGCAGCAACTGGCGATGTTGGAGCCCAGGACAAGCACTTAGCAGGCTGAGGCCTGATGTGCTGTCAATTGGGAGGCAGCAGGACAGATTGCCATCAAAACAGCAGGGGAACAGCTGACGTTACTGAACCCCACAAACACAGGAGCTAGTGTTTTACTCTGTGAAGACGGCACTTCCGAGCAACAACTGGCTGTGTTGAAGCCCAGGGACAAGCACGGAGCAGGCTTAGGCTGCATTGAAGAAATTTTAAGATCGGTTGTAGACTACTAATTTGAACCAAGCTCCACTTAGGCCTGTGGCTTCACTGATTTTCGTATTTCCCCTGTCCTCCAACCCCGCCAGTTACAGCTCCGAAGTGGCGTCTGCACAATCCACACTTGTTCCTGTGTTACAGGTGTTCAGTCCGGTCAGTTAATCCCCTGATGTGTGTCCGGCAATGTCGCCTGCTCTGTCCACATTCCGATAATGGGAATGTGGACAGAGCAGGCGACATTGCCGGACACACATCAGGGGATTAACTGACCGGACTGAACACCTGTAACACAGGAACAAGTGTGGATTGTGCAGACGCCACTTCGGAGCTGTAACTGGCGGGGTTGGAGGACAGGGGAAATACGAGAGACAGTGGAGCCACAGGCCTAATTGGAGCACGGTTAAAAATCAGTAGTGGTACGACTGTGTAGGCAGCAGGAGACTTTGCCATCCACACAGCAGGGGATCAGCTGACATTACTGAACCCCACTGAGACACGGGAGCAAGTGTCTCTTTCCGTGTGGACGGCACTTCCGAACTACAACTGGCTGTGTTGAAGCCCAGGAAATAGGAGGGTGTAGGCAGAGGCCTACTGTATTTTGAAAGAGGTGACAGCAGGAGAGACTGCCATCCACAAAGCAGGGGATCAGCTGACGTTACTGAACCCCACTGAGACACGGGAGCAAGTATCTCTTTCCGTGTGGACGGCACTTCCGAACTACAACTGGCTGTGTTGAAGCCCAGGAAATAGGAGGGTGTAGGCAGCGGCCTACTGAATTTTGAATGAGGTGACAGCAGGAGAGACTGCCATCCACACAGCAGGGGATCAGCTGACATTACTGAACCCCACTGAGACACGGGAGCAAGTATCTCTTTCCGTGTGGACGGCACTTCCGAACTACAACTGGCTGTGTTGAAGCCCAGGAAATAGGAGGGTGTAGGCAGAGGCCTACTGTATTTTGAATGAGTTTACAGCAGGAGAGACTGCCATCCACACAGCAGGGGATCAGCTGACGTTACTGAACCCCACTGAGACACGGGAGCAAGTGTCTCTTTCCGTGTGGACGGCACTTCCGAACTACAACTGGCTGTGTTGAAGCCCAGGAAATAGGAGGGTGTAGGCAGAGGCCTACTGTATTTTGAATGAGTTTACAGCAGGAGAGACTGCCATCCACACAGCAGGGGATCAGCTGACGTTACTGAACCCCACTGAGACACGGGAGCAAGTGTCTCTTTCCGTGTGGACGGCACTTCCGAACTACAACTGGCTGTGTTGAAGCCCAGGAAATAGGAGGGTGTAGGCAGAGGCCTACTGTATTTTGAATGAGGTGACAGCAGGAGAGACTGCCATCCACACAGCAGGGGATCAGCTGACATTACTGAACCCCACTGAGACACGGGAGCAAGTATCTCTTTCCGTGTGGACGGCACTTCCGAACTACAACTGGCTGTGTTGAAGCCCAGGAAATAGGAGGGTGTAGGCAGAGGCCTACTGTATTTTGAATGAGTTTACAGCAGGAGAGACTGCCATCCACACAGCAGGGGATCAGCTGACGTTACTGAACCCCACTGAGACACGGGAGCAAGTGTCTCTTTCCGTGTGGACGGCACTTCCGAACTACAACTGGCTGTGTTGAAGCCCAGGAAATAGGAGGGTGTAGGCAGAGGCCTACTGTATTTTGAATGAGTTTACAGCAGGAGAGACTGCCATCCACACAGCAGGGGATCAGCTGACGTTACTGAACCCCACTGAGACACGGGAGCAAGTGTCTCTTTCCGTGTGGACGGCACTTCCGAACTACAACTGGCTGTGTTGAAGCCCAGGAAATAGGAGGGTGTAGGCAGAGGCCTACTGTATTTTGAATGAGGTGACAGCAGGAGAGACTGCCATCCACACAGCAGGGGATCAGCTGACATTACTGAACCCCACTGAGACACGGGAGCAAGTATCTCTTTCCGTGTGGACGGCACTTCCGAACTACAACTGGCTGTGTTGAAGCCCAGGAAATAGGAGGGTGTAGGCAGAGGCCTACTGTATTTTGAATGAGTTTACAGCAGGAGAGACTGCCATCCACACAGCAGGGGATCAGCTGACGTTACTGAACCCCACTGAGACACGGGAGCAAGTGTCTCTTTCCGTGTGGACGGCACTTCCGAACTACAACTGGCTGTGTTGAAGCCCAGGAAATAGGAGGGTGTAGGCAGAGGCCTACTGTATTTTGAATGAGGTGACAGCAGGAGAGACTGCCATCCACACAGCAGGGGATCAGCTGACATTACTGAACCCCACTGAGACACGGGAGCAAGTATCTCTTTCCGTGTGGATGGCACTTCCGAACTACAACTGGCTGTGTTGAAGCCCAGGAAATAGGAGGGTGTAGGCAGAGGCCTACTGTATTTTGAATGAGGTGACAGCAGGAGAGACTGCCATCCACACAGCAGGGGATCAGCTGACGTTACTGAACCCCACTGAGACACGGGAGCAAGTATCTCTTTCCGTGTGGACGGCACTTCCGAACTACAACTGGCTGTGTTGAAGCCCAGGAAATAGGAGGGTGTAGGCAGAGGCCTACTGTCTTTGTAATGCGGAGACAGCAGGAGAGACTGCCATCTCCACAGCAGGGGAACAGCTGGCAGTGCTGAACCCCACTAACACTTGAACGAATGTGTTTGGCTCTGTGGAGACGACACTTCTGAACACCAACTGACGTTGTTGGAGCCCAGGATTAGGCGAGGAGCAGGCTGGGGCCTACTGGATTTTGGCAGGTGAATGCAGCAGGAGACTTGCCATCTCCACAGCAGGGGAACAGCTGGCAGTGCTGAACCCCACTAACACTTGAACGAATGTGTTTGGCTCTGTGGAGACGACACTTCTGAACACCAACTGACGTTGTTGGAGCCCAGGATTAGGCGAGGAGCAGGCTGGGGCCTACTTGATTTTGGCAGGTGAATGCAGCAGGAGACTTGCCATCTCCACAGCAGGGGAACAGCTGGCAGTGCTGAACCCCACTAACACTTGAACGAATGTGTTTGGCTCTGTGGAGACGACACTTCTGAACACCAACTGACGTTGTTGGAGCCCAGGATTAGGCGAGGAGCAGGCTGGGGCCTACTGGATTTTGGCAGGTGAATGCAGCAGGAGACTTGCCATCTCCACAGCAGGGGAACAGCTGGCAGTGCTGAACCCCACTAACACTTGAACGAATGTGTTTGGCTCTGTGGAGACGACACTTTTGAACACCAACTGACGTTGTTGGAGCTCAGGATTAGGCGAGGAGCAGGCTGGGGCCTACTGGATTTTGGCAGGTGAATGCAGCAGGAGACTTGCCATCTCCACAGCAGGGGAACAGCTGGCAGTGCTGAACCCCACTAACACTTGAACGAATGTGTTTGGCTCTGTGGAGACGACACTTCTGAACACCAACTGACGTTGTTGGAGCTCAGGATTAGGCGAGGAGCAGGCTGGGGCCTACTGGATTTTGGCAGGTGAATGCAGCAGGAGACTTGCCATCTCCACAGCAGGGGAACAGCTGACAGTGCTGAACCCCACTAACACTTGAACGAATGTGTTTGGCTCTGTGGAGACGACACTTCTGAACACCAACTGACGTTGTTGGAGCCCAGGATTAGGCGAGGAGCAGGCTGGGGCCTACTTGATTTTGGCAGGTGAATGCAGCAGGAGACTTGCCATCTCCACAGCAGGGGAACAGCTGGCAGTGCTGAACCCCACTAACACTTGAACGAATGTGTTTGGCTCTGTGGAGACGACACTTCTGAACACCAACTGACGTTGTTGGAGCCCAGGATTAGGCGAGGAGCAGGCTGGGGCCTACTGGATTTTGGCAGGTGAATGCAGCAGGAGACTTGCCATCTCCACAGCAGGGGAACAGCTGGCAGTGCCGAACCCCACTAACACTTGAACGAATGTGTTTGGCTCTGTGGAGACGACACTTCTGAACACCAACTGACGTTGTTGGAGCTCAGGATTAGGCGAGGAGCAGGCTGGGGCCTACTGGATTTTGGCAGGTGAATGCAGCAGGAGACTTGCCATCTCCACAGCAGGGGAACAGCTGGCAGTGCTGAACCCCACTAACACTTGAACGAATGTGTTTGGCTCTGTGGAGACGACACTTCTGAACACCAACTGACGTTGTTGGAGCCCAGGATTAGGCGAGGAGCAGGCTGGGGCCTACTTGATTTTGGCAGGTGAATGCAGCAGGAGACTTGCCATCTCCACAGCAGGGGAACAGCTGGGAGTGCTGAACCCCACTAACACTTGAACGAATGTGTTTGGCTCTGTGGAGACGACACTTCTGAACACCAACTGACGTTGTTGGAGCCCAGGATTAGGCGAGGAGCAGGCTGGGGCCTACTGGATTTTGGCAGGTGAATGCAGCAGGAGACTTGCCATCTCCACAGCAGGGGAACAGCTGGCAGTGCTGAACCCCACTAACACTTGAACAAATGTGTTTGGCTCTGTGGAGACGACACTTCTGAACACCAACTGACGTTGTTGGAGCTCAGGATTAGGCGAGGAGCAGGCTGGGGCCTACTGGATTTTGGCAGGTGAATGCAGCAGGAGACTTGCCATCTCCACAGCAGGGGAACAGCTGACAGTGCTGAACCCCACTAACACTTGAACGAATGTGTTTGGCTCTGTGGAGACGACACTTCTGAACACCAACTGACGTTGTTGGAGCCCAGGATTAGGCGAGGAGCAGGCTGGGGCCTACTTGATTTTGGCAGGTGAATGCAGCAGGAGACTTGCCATCTCCACAGCAGGGGAACAGCTGGCAGTGCTGAACCCCACTAACACTTGAACGAATGTGTTTGGCTCTGTGGAGACGACACTTCTGAACACCAACTGACGTTGTTGGAGCCCAGGATTAGGCGAGGAGCAGGCTGGGGCCTACTGGATTTTGGCAGGTGAATGCAGCAGGAGACTTGCCATCTCCACAGCAGGGGAACAGCTGGCAGTGCTGAACCCCACTAACACTTGAACGAATGTGTTTGGCTCTGTGGAGACGACACTTCTGAACACCAACTGACGTTGTTGGAGCTCAGGATTAGGCGAGGAGCAGGCTGGGGCCTACTGGATTTTGGCAGGTGAATGCAGCAGGAGACTTGCCATCTCCACAGCAGGGGAACAGCTGACAGTGCTGAACCCCACTAACACTTGAACGAATGTGTTTGGCTCTGTGGAGACGACACTTCTGAACACCAACTGACGTTGTTGGAGCTCAGGATTAGGCGAGGAGCAGGCTGGGGCCTACTGGATTTTGGCAGGTGAATGCAGCAGGAGACTTGCCATCTCCACAGCAGGGGAACAGCTGACAGTGCTGAACCCCACTAACACTTGAACGAATGTGTTTGGCTCTGTGGAGACGACACTTCTGAACACCAACTGACGCTGTTGGAGCCCAGGATTACGCATGCCGCATGCAGAGGCCAATGGGCATCGGTTTTTATGGAGGTTGTGGACTACTACTGATTCTAACCATGCTCCACTTAGGCCTCTGGCTCCACTGTCTCTACTATTTACCCTGGCCTCCAACCCCGCCAGCTACATCTCTGAAGTGGCGTCAGCACAATCTACACTTGTTCCTGTGTTACTGGTGCTCAGTCCCATCAGTTGATCCCCTGATGTTTGTCCGGCAAGTTCGCCAGCTCTGTCCTCATTCCCACTACTGGTTATGGGAATGTGGACAGAGCAGGAGACCTTGCCGGACACACATCAGGGGATAAACTGATGGGACTGAGCCACAGGAACACAGGAACAAGTGTAGATTGTGCTGACGCCACTTCAGAGATGTAGATGGCGGGGTTGGAGGTCAGGGGAAATAGTAGAGACAGTGGAGCCAGAGACCTAAGTTGGGCACGGTTAAAAATCAGTAGTGGTTTGAATGTTGATGGAGCTGGTGACTCTGCCGTCCACACAGCAGGGGATCAGCTGGCATTACTGAACCCCAGTAACACAGGAGCTAGTGTGTTTCTCTGTGCAGACGACACATCTGAGCGACAACTGGCTGTGTTGAAGCACAGGGATTATAGTTCAGGTGGTAGAAAAATGAACACACCAGCAGACCTGGATACAGTTGCCAACCACTAATTTAGTCTGTAAGAGGAATGGCAAAGTCTTTGGAGATCCAGGCCTTGTTCATTTTCAGAAAAGTCAGCCGGTCAACATTATCGGAAGATAGTCGCGTGCGACGGTCTGTTAGTACACCACCTGCGGCACTAAAGACACGTTCCGATAATACACTGGCAGCAGGGCAAGCCAGCACCTCCAATGCATACTGGCTAAGCTCTGGCCATGTATCCAGCTTAGAGACCCAAAACTTGAAGGGGGAAGAGCCATCTGGGAGTACAGCGACAGGGCAAGACATGTAGTCTGACACCATCTGACGGAAGCGTTGCCTCCTGCTGACTCGAGGCGTCGCTGATGGTGTAGACAATTGTGGTGGACACACAAAACTTTGCCACATTTGGGCCATAGTGGTCTTGCCTTGTGCTGCGGCACTGCCTCTGCTCCCTCTTTGTGCAGAGTTTCCTCCACTGCCTCGACGCACAGAGCTGCTTTGTAAAGCACTAGCAACAATGCTGTCGGGTGGAATGGAAAACATTATGGACTGCACCAGTGACTCTTCGTACTCCCGCATTTTACGCTCCCGGTTCAACGTTGGTATGAGCCTTTGTACGCTGTCCCGGTAGCGAGGATCTAGGAGGGTGTACACCCAATAATCAGCCGAGACGAGAATGTGGGCGATGCGGCGGTCGTTTCTCAGGCACTGCAGCATGAAATCAACCATGTGCTGCAGACTCCCAACTGCCAAAGAACCGCTGTCCCCTGTTTGAGGCGTGACCTCGACCTGCTCTGCATCACCCCACCCTCGCTGTACATACTGAGTAGAGGTTTGTGTACCTCCCTCCTCTGGAGAGATGTCTTCCTCCTCCATCGACTCCTCCTCATCCTCCTCACAAAGTGTCCCCTGCCTAGGCCTTTGTGAGGAAACACGTAGCGCAGACTGTCCAGAAGCAGATGGCATTTGGGACTCCTCATCCTCCACCTCTTCTGAAACCTCATCCCTTAGTGCTTGCAGTGTTTGTTGAAGCAGGCAGATAAGGGGGACAGTCATGCTGACTAGTGCATCGTCTGCACTCGCCATCCGCGTGGATTCATCGAAGGCACGCAAAACGAGGCAGATGTCCTTCATAGAGGCCCACTCAATGGTGCTGAAGTGTGAACGGCGCACAGTGCGACTTGTTTGCGCCTGATGCAGCTGGTACTCCATGACTGCTGCCTGCTGCTCACACAACCGCTCCAACATATGTAACGTTGAATTCCACCGGGTGGGTAGGTCACATATGATGCGATGTTCCGGAAGGCCAAATCGTCGCTGCAGAGCAGCGAGGCGCGATCTTGCCGTGCTGGAACGTCGCAAGTGAGCGCACTCTATGCGGACCTTGTGCAACAGTGCATCAAGATCCGGATAGTCCCTCAGAAAGCTCTGCACGACCAAGTTAAGAACATGTGCCAGACATGGGATGTGTGTGAGGTTGCCTAGGCCAAGAGCTGCCACCAGATTTCGGCCATTGTCACACACTACCAAGCCCGGCTGGAGATTCGCTGGCCCAAACCACACATCGCTCTCCAGCTTGATAGCATTCCAGAGCTCCTGCGCTGTGTGGCTTCGATTCCCCAAAGAAATTAATTTGAGTACAGCCTGTTGACGTTTGGCCACGGCTGTGCTCATATCGGTCGTAACAGGCTCCTGCTCTGCTGTTTCTGAGGAACTTGAGTAGGAGGAGGAGTCTATGTGTACAGACTGGAGTCCTGCAATCCGTGGCGTTGGAAGAACACGTACAGCGCCACTCTCCAGATCCGTACCCGGCTCCACAACATTGACCCAGTGGGCAGTGAGGGAAAGGTATCGTCCCTGTCCATGGTTACTGGTCCACGCATCGGTGGTCAGGTGGACCTTGCTACTAACGGCGTTTAGTAGCGCATGTTTTATTTTGCCCTCAACATGTTTCTGCAGGGCAGGGACGGCTCGCCTGCTGAAATAAAAGCGGCTGGGCACGTTGTATTGGGGGACTGCCAATGCCATTAAGTCCCGGAAGGTGTCAGTGTCCACCAGCCTGAATGACAGCATTTCAACTGCCAGAAGTTTGGCAATGCCAGCATTCAGAGACTGTGCTCGGGGATGGTTTGCCGAGTAAGGGCGCCTTTTATCCCATGCCTGTGCTACCGATGGCTGTGATGGATGGGAACGTGCTGTTATGGGTGGAATCTGACAGGGTCTCCGGACAACAGTGGCAGAGGTTCTTCCTTGGCGATCCTGTGAGGAAGCCGAACCAGCAGTGTGTGAGCTGGAGGAAGAGGGCCCAACACGAACTGAAGAGGTGGTAGGTGGTGCTGTACGTTGGCCTACGTCTTCAGGGTGTCTCTGCAACTCCAACTCGTGCTTGGTGCGCACATGTTTCCACATATTTGTGGTATTGAGGTTGCTGACATTTCTCCCTCTTTTGACTCTCTGATGACACAGCTTGCATTTGACAAAGCAAATGTCATCTGCAACTGTGTCAAAAAAGGACCACGCACTGCAACTCTTGTGAGCGCCCGGTTTGCCTTTGGAAGGAGGAATGCTCCTAACGGGTGCCGAAGTGGAGGGTACAGGCAACCAAGTCTTCCCCCTCCCTCTGCCTCCTGTTTTGGCCGGTAGGGGAATCTCTTCCTCCGAGCTGCTCCCACCACCTTCCTGTTGCTCACGCCATGATGGGTCAAGGACCTCATCATCTTCCCTCCCCTCTTCAAACAGCTGCTTCTCCGGGGTTGTCTCGCCAGCACCGTACGCACCAGAAAGTGGCAACTGAGTCTCGTCATCATCTGATGCGTACTGAGGTGTGCTGACCATAGGCACTGGCCCACTCGCCTCTTCAGATTCAGAGGGACAAAGAAGTTGCGCATCACTGCATACTCCCTCTTCTTCACATTCAGGAATGCTGCTTGGCTGGCCCCCTCTTTCCAAGCCAACAGATTCCGAGAACAGAAGTAGAGACTGTGATGGCTCCTGTCCATGTCTCTCTGACTGCCTGGGCACTTTGGCAGGTGGTGAAGAGACAGATGGTTGCTCTTCGGTGCTCTGACCCTGAGAGGATGCGGAAGTAATTGAAGTCGATGCGTTAGCTGCCATCCATCCGACAACGGCTTCAATTTGTTCCTCCCGCAGCAGTGGGGTACGTTGAGGTCCTACAAAGCTGCGCATAAAGGACTGTTGCCTGCTAAAACTGGGGGATGCTGATCCACTGGTGCCCGCAGCAGGCCCAGAATCCCCACGTCCTCTACCTGTAGAATCCCCACGTCCTCTCCCTGCAGAATCCCCACGTCCTCTCCCTGCTGAAACTCCACGCCCACGCCCACGCCCCCGCGCCTTACTCCCTGCCTTCTTCATCTTGCAAGACTGCTTAAGATAGGCAAAAAAGCACAAAGGGGGGCCTTAGTGTGCTTATTCCTGAACAGCTGGTTACAGGTACAAGAAACACTAATTTTATGAAGTGTGTGTGTGTGGACTAGACTTTAATAGGAGCTGATGTGGCCTACACAAGTTCAAAATGTAGTGTTTGGTGAACTTTTTATGTGGTTTCTTTGTTTGAAAGAAACTCAAAGTATGAGAACAAAGAATTGAAACTGATAGTATCACCAACTTTTTGGAGCTATTACAATGCAGGCAGGTAACCTACAATGCAAAAGATGAGGCTCCAAAAAAATTGGGTAATACTAATCTGGCTGCGCCGGCAGGGCACAAGCCAGAAAAAAAGGCTCCTCTATCTACTCCTATATAGTGTTTGCAACCAACCAATGTTGATGGATACGGATGGATGCACACTAATAGGAGAAGAAAAAATGAGCTGCACTCAGAGACAAATATGTGTGAGGCAGTGACGCACGTTGAGCGTCCTACAACCAGACGTAGCTGCAGGACACTCTACTCAGCGTGAGCTGCACTCACACACAGTCAGAGACCTCTCAGACAGCCGTCAACAGTGCAGCTAAGTGGGCACTGGCACTGACAGGCTGCAGAAAGGCTCCGCTGTGTACTCCTATATAGTGTTTGCAACCACCGTAGATGGAGACGGATGGATGCACACTAATAGAAGAAAAAATGAGCTGCACTCAAATAAAAATATGTGTGAGGCAGTGACGCACGCTGAGCGTCCTACAGCCAGACGTAGCTGCAGGACACACTACTCAGCGTGAGCTGCACTCACACACAGTCAGAGACCTCTCAGACAGCCGTGAACAGTGCAGCAAAGTGGACACTAGCACTGAAAGGCTGCAGAAAGGCTCCGCTGTCTACTACTAGTGTTTGCAACCAACGTATATGGATACGGATGGAAGCACACTAGATTGAAATTATTTAAAAAATGCAGCTCAAAAAATAAAAGATGTATGAGGCAGCAGTGATCACACTGGGTGGCCTACAGCCTGACGTGGCTGCAGGACCCACTCCACAGCGTGAGCTGCACTCACACAGCCCTTGCAGACAGCTGTGAACACTGCTGCTAGGGCAAAGAAGGCTACAGTGGTGGTTTATGTAGCCTGGGTAAAGCACTAGATGTTTGGTGGAATCGCTATTTCTAACTGTCCCTCACAGTCTTCTACAGCAGCCTGTCCCTAACTGAATTCACAGCAGAGTGACCAGAAATGGCGGCTGCGGTGGCTTTTATAGTGCATCATGACATCATTTCGGCAGCCAATCACAGCCATGCCAATAGTTAACATGCCTACATGCCTAACAGGATGTGCCCACACTTCGGAGGATTCCCATTGGCTTAATCAAAGCAAGCAGGCTCATAGCATGATGGGAACTTCCTATTCCGATTCCGATCCCGGAATCCGATATGAAAAAAGTATCGGAATTAAGTATCGGAATTCCGATACCGCTAATATCGGCCGATACCCGATACTTGCGGTATCGGAATGCTCAACACTATACACAAGTAAATACATATTTTTCTAGCTGGCTGGCTGTCAAAGCTAAATCTATTAAATATAATGTGGCAATTAAGTCTATTGAAACACAGAATAATAAATCTAGTGATGTGAAGCCAGGCTCATATAATGTTTATCCATTTATAGACAAAAATAAACTTTTTTTTAGAGAGAATCTGAATGCAGAATGTTTATTGGCACTATGAGGCTACATTCATAGTAAGGTAAAAGAGGTGAATTACTGTATGCGAAAACAAGTAAAAGAATGGCACTGAGCTGACTATGGATATTTGGAAAGAGTGTTAATATATATGAAACTGAAAGACGTAACTAAACTGATAGTAGAGTGGATATAAGATAATAGGTCAATACCATTGTGCACAGGTTAGTGGCAATAAGGGAGATGTGCTATAGATTTCTTCAGTAATCTCACCTTTGTATGTATGCAAATCTCTGCTTGTTCACCAGGATAGGATAGCAGTCTATTGGGTACACCATGATGCTGTATAGTCCTTTGGGTACACCTTGACACTGGTGAGATGGCTTTTACGCTTTTTATCATAAAAAACAGTGCTTCCTATGTACCCTAAATTATTTATATGCACTATTGCTTTTACGCTTTTACTTATTTACTTACAGCAGGGTATATAGTCATTTTGTGTCTATCTTTGGCTTTGCCTGTTTTATGGCCAGTGTGAACATGCTCCTATTTCACAGGCATAACGACTTATAGTCCATTTTTTCGGTTTAGTTGTAGACATAAGAACTTTTGGAAGTGCATTGAGCTGCACGGTGGTTTGCTTGTGAAGGGGAAAAAAAACTCTTTAAGGCTGTGTGCCCACGTAGCGATTTTTAAGCGTTTTTGCCACGATTTTTGGCACGAAAACGCTGCAAAAATGTTTAAAAATCGTGTACAGAATGCCCCCCATGCATTCCTATGGCATTCCGCACATGCTGTGCTAATGCTGCGCTTTTTTCCACGGCGGAATCACATCAAGGAAAAAATCGCAGCATACTCATTCTTTTGTGCGGAATTGCAAAGAATTGCCGCGATTCCACACCCATAGGAATGCATGAGAATCGCTTACTTCCCGCATGTGGCTATGCCCACCCTGCGGGAAGTTAAGCGTCTCATGTGCGGTTGGTACCCACGGTGTGGAGGAGAGGAGACTGTCCTCCAGGCCCTGGGTACCATACCCCTGTAAAAAAAAGAATAAAAAAATAAAAAATCGGGGTATATTTACCTTCCGGCGTCCCGCGCTGCATTCCTGGCCTAAGCATTCCCAGTAATGCCTTGCGGCAAGGCCCTGTGATGACGTAGTCTCGCGTGACTCTAGCGGTCTCGCTAGATCGCTATAGCAACGCGAGACTACGTCATCACAGGTCTCGCAAGGCATTACTGGGAACGCTGAGGCCCGGGATGGCAGCGCGGGACGCCGGAAGGTAAATATACCCCGATTTTTTTTATTTTTTTTAGCATTTTAACATTCTATCTTTTACTATTGATGCCGCATAGGCGGCCTCAATAGTAAAAACCTGGTCACACTTGTCAAACACTATGTTTGACGAGTGTGACCAACCTGTCAATCACTTTCCAAGCGATGCTTCAAATCCCATTGAAAGTGCTTGAATATCGCACGCGAAAATCGCGGCAAAATCGTGATCATAATCGCGGTAAAATCGCGGTGAAATCGCTTGGAAAAAACCGCGCGATTTCTGGGAAGGAGTCCGGTTTTTAGTGTCCGGAATAAAACGCTACGTGAGCACATAGCCTAAATCTTCTGCCTGAGCAAGTGTGAGCAAGCTGAATTTGACCGGAGTTTAAGTGCGAACGGTGGTAAGTGTGTGATTCAGTGACTTTGGATTACGGGAGTTTCCAAGGGAGGAATTACTGAATTGCTGTTAAATTTTATTAATACTTTTTATTTATTTTAGTTATCTTTTCTGTCTGGTGCAATCCCCATTAGGAATGTGCTCCTCTATTGCCAATGCCATCCAGTGTATGTCTTGCCACATGTATGCAATCCTTGAGCAGCCGGTCGAGGGTGCATACTGCTGTGCGAGATGTGAGCACGTTGTGCATTTGGATGCCCAGATACTGGATCTAAATGTGCAGCTGGCAACAGTGAGATCCATAGACAATATGGAAAGGAGCCTTTTGATCACTAAGCAGACACTCAATGGGATAGATGAGGGGGGGATGCTAGGTTGGAGCTGCAGTATGGAGAAGCAGCAAGCTGGGTGACAGTTAGAAGTTGGGGTAGAGGAAAGAGCACCAGGGAGGCTAGTCCTGATCTGGCACACCCCAATAAGTTTGCTAAGTTGGCTGATGAGGGGAGTATTGCTACAGGGGTAGCACTGCTGCAGGAAGGCATGTCCTCTGAAAGCCGGAAGAGTGTCTGCTCCAGTAAGGGAGGAAATAGGAGAGCAGGGCAAGCCAGACAGGTTCTGGCAGTGGGGGACTCAATTATTAGGGGAACAGATAGGGCAATCTGTCACAAAAACAGGGATCGTCGAACGGTGTGCTGCCTACCTGGCGCTTGAGTCTGACACATCGCTGATCGGGTTGACAGATTACTGGGAGGGGCTGGTGAGGACCCAGCGGTCATGGTGCACATTGGCACAAATGACAAAGTTAGAGGTACAGTTAGGTCCATATATATTTGGACAGAGACAACATTTTTCTAATTTTGGTTCTAGACATTACCACAATGAATTTTAAACAAAACAATTCAGATGCAGTTGAAGTTCAGACTTTCAGCTTTCCTTTGAGGGTATCCACATTAAAATAGGATGAAGGGTTTAGGAGTTTCAGCTCCTTAACATGTGCCACCCTGTTTTTATTTTAAAGGGACCAAAAGTAATTGGACAGACTTGGTTGAAAACCCTTTGTTGGCAATAACTGCCTGAAGTCTTGAACTCATGGACATCACCAGACGCTGTGTTTCCTCCTTTTTGATGCTCTGCCAGGCCTTCACTGCAAGTGGTTTTCAGTTGCTGCTTGTTTGCGGGCCTTTTTGTCTGAAGTTTAGTCTTTAACAAGTGAAATGCATGCTCAATTGGGTTGAGATCAGGTGACTGACTTGGCCATTCAAGAATATTCCACTTCTTTGCTTTAATAAGCTCCTGGGTTGCATTGGCTTTATGTTTTGGGTCACTGTCCATCTGTAGTATGAAACGATGACCAATCAGTTTGGCTGCATTTGGCTGGATCTGAGCACACAGTATGGCTCTGAATACCTCAGAATTCATTCGGATGCTTCTGTCCTGTGTCACATCATCAATAAACACTAGTGACCCAGTGCCACTGGCAGCCATGCATGCCCAAGTCATCACACTGCCTCCGCCATGTTTTACAGATGATGTGGTATGCTTTGGATCATGAGCTGTGCCATGCCTTCACCATACTTTTCTCTTTCCATGGTAGAGGTTGACCTTGGTTTCCTCTGTCCAAAGAATGTTCTTCCAGAACTGTGCTGGCTTTTTTAGATGTTTTTTAGCAAAGTCCAGGCTAGCCTTTTGAGTCTTGATGCTTATGAGTGGCTTGCACCGTGCAGTGAACCCTCTGTATTTACTTTCATGCAGTCTTCTCTTTATGGTAGATTTGGATATTGATACGCCTACCTCCTGGAGAGAGTTGTTCACTTGGTTGGCTGTTTTGAAGGGGTTTCTCTTCACCATGGAGATTATTCTGCAATCATCCACCACTGTTGTCTTCTGTGGGCGCCCAGGTTTTTTTGCATTGATGAGTTCACCAGTGCTTTCTTTCTCAGGATGTACCAAACTGTAGATTTTGCCATTCCTAATGTTGTAGCAATTTCTCGGATTGTTTTTTCTGTTTTTGCAGCTTAAGGATGGTTTGTTTCACCTGCATGGAGAGCTCCTTTGACCGCATGTTTCCTTCATAGCAAAACCTTCCAAATGCAAGCACCACACCTCAAATCAACTCCAAGCCTTTTATCTTCTTAATTGAGAATTACATAACGAAGGGATTGCCCACACCTGTCCATGAAATAGCCTTGGAGTCAATTGTCCAATTACTTTTGGTCCCTTTAAAAACAGGGTGGCACATGTTAAGGAGCTGAAACTCCTAAACCCTTCATCCAATTTTAATGTGGATACCCTCAAATGAAAGCTGAAAGTCTGAACTTCAACTCCATCTGAATTGTTTTGCTTAAAATTCATTGTGGTAATGTCTAGATCCAAAATTAGGAAAATGTTGTCTCTGTCCAAATATATATGGACCTAACTGTAAGTGGAAGGTCCTTAAAGATGATTTCAGGGAATTAGGCTGCAAGCTAAAAGCAAGGACCTCCAAGGTGGTATTTTCTGAAATACTGCCTGTACCACATGCCACACCAGAGAGGCAACGGGAGATTAGGGAGGTTAATAAGTGGCTCAAGAATTGGTGTAGGAAGGAGGGGTTTGGGTTCCTGGAGAACTGGGCCAACCTTCCAGTTGGCTACAGGTTCTACGCTAAGGACGGACTGCACCTCAATGGGGAGGGTGCAGCTGTGCTGGGGGAGAAAATGGCTAGAAGGTTGGAGGAGTGTTTAAACTAGGAACTGAGGGGAGAGTATTCATTTTATTGAAGGGGAATACAGTGCAGATAGAGACCTTGGCACAAATAATGAAATTGGGGGTGGGGGTGGCATGGGGGGTGGGGTTAGAACAGTTAATAATTTCAGAAAGAATAGAGGTACAGAGAGATACGTAAAGTGCATGTATACTAATGTCAGAAGCCTCGCCAACAAAATGGAGGAATTAGAATTAATTTTGTTGGAACATAATTATGACATATCAAAATATGGGGTAAGGGAAAAGGAAAGTCAGCTCACCACAGCATGCTGGTCTGTAATAGTGGAAGTCCTCTGCATGGAGCTGCCCCAGTCCAGGGCGTCAGCAATCAGCAGAAAAAAAAGAAGCGAGATGTGCTCCAGCAATGAAACAATCCACTGATGTAATAAAAACAGTTTTTTATTTCTTAAAATCATGACAAAACAATGTGGGTAACACAAGAGGCAGACATATGACTAATGCGTTTCAGCAATTAAGCCTTAATCATGGTATACACATACACAAAGTCATCTAAGTTATATACTCTACCATAGAGTGCATCAGGTGGAAGGTCAATTTCAAATCACACATCAAGAAATTAACCCTTCCTGGTAAAGAGAAAAATAGACAGAAAAAATAAAATAGACATACGTATAACAACCAGGAGAAATGATTAAAAACAAGACACTGAAAAAACATATATTAATATTGCAATATCAGATCTTGTCTAGAATTCATACCCAATGGGACCCTAGTATTTAGTTTAAAGATCCAATAAGATTCCCTATTGAGAATTTTTCTTTTGTGATCTCCTCCTCTCATGGGTCTGAACACCCTCTCCATACCTTTGAATTTAAGACACCTAGTATCTCCATTATGTATACTTGAAATGTTTGGAAACCGCAGAAATATTTAACGCAGTCGGACTATTAGTGTCTGATATATGTCTTCTAATACACTTTTTTTAATGGACCAGTGGTGCAACCCACGTATTGTAAGTTGCACTGAACACACTCAACCAAATAAATTACACCAGTAGTATTGCAATTAATATAACAGCCAATCAAAAATCTTTTGTTAGTAACTAAAGAAGAAAAATTTATTTTATCGTAATCTGCATGTTCGCAGGCTTTGCAGGTTAAATGTCCTCATTTATAGAAACAAAAGCCATGTGGGTTGTGTGGTTGCACTCGATTCACAAAAAAACTGGGCAAAACAGTGTTTCCCAGAGTTTGTGATTTTTTAGCCACAAAGCGAATATGAGATCGGTTTAGAACCTCAGACAATTTTTCATTTTCATTTAATATAGGTAAATATTTTTGTATAATTTGAATAATATTCCTATATTAAGGGCTATATTCAGTGGAGAAAGTAATAAAAGAATCATTGTCTGTGGTTCCAGATCGATCCAATAATAGATCTATTCTATTGATATTGTCTACAATCGATGTTGCTCTATTTAAATGTCGATTTGTATATCCCCTTTGCTGTAATCTACCAATAGTTTTAGTCTTTTCAGAAAAATAAATTTCATCAGAAGAACAATGTCTTTTTATTCTAATTAATTCTCCTACAGGAATATTACGTAAGATCTGTGGGGGATGACATGACTTAGCACTCAAAAGATAGTTGCTATCCGTTGTTTTTTTATATGGCATAAAAAAATGTTTTCTCCATATGATCACCTGTAATGGTAACGTCCAAATAATTAACATGTGTCTGAGTAATTTGATGTGCAAACTTCAGATTAAATTTATTATCATTAATGTACTTCATAAATGCATTGGCCTCTATATCACTGCCTGTCCATATTTTTATAATATCATCAATATAACGCCCATAAAAATAAATATTAGCTTTAAAAATGTTATTTTCAGAAAATAGAAAAAAATCCTCCCAAACTGCAACAACCAAATTGGCGAGGGAAGGCGAAAATTTCCCTCCTATGCTGACACCTTTGGTCTGTAGAAAATAAACCACTGCAAATGAAAAACAGTTGTGAGATAACAAAAAAGCAACAGAACGTAGAAGAAATTCCTGGATGTGAATTTTGTACCTACTATATTTATTAAAAAAAAAACCTTAAACTAAATAGCGAAATATCATGGGGAATAGAGGAATATAAATTAACCACATCACAGCTAAGCCAGCAGAAAGTGGAATCCCATTTGATTCTATCCAAGGAAGAAATTGACATCTTAGTGTCTCTAATGAAACCCGGAATAGTAGAAACAAGGGGTTGTAAGTACATGTCAACCCATTCCCCCAATTTTTCATTAAGTCCACCAATACCAGCAATAATGGGTCTAAAAGGGGGGGATCCCTTTGTGTATCTTCGGAAGTGCATGATAAATAGGCACAATAGGATTCTCAACATATAAATATTCAGAAAGTTTGACATCAAGAGCCTCACTTGTAACTCCCTCCTGTAACAATTCCAATAATTGTGACTGAAAAATAGTAGTAGGATCAGATTTGACTTTAGTGTAATAATCAACATCATCTAGGATTTTTAAATTTTCTTTATGATACAGGGAAGCATTCAACACCACAATTCCACCCCCCTTATCAGCTGACTTGATCAGCAAATCCTTGTTATTAACTATTTCTGTAAGAGCTACTCCTTTAGGTGCTGATAAATTGTCTTTAGAGGAGTTACAATTCTGATCTAATAGCTCTAACTCCTTTTCAATAAGTTCTTGAAAGGTATCAAGTACTCGGGGAAGTGATTGTAGGGGATAAAAATAGGGGTTACTTTTAGAAAAATTAGCATTCAAAGATAAATCAGGATATAATGAATTACTTTCTAACTTCCTTAATGACATGATATGTTGCATTTCAAAGAATGTAGGAACATTGTGTATAGATATGTCTCGCCCAAAGCGGGGTACTCAGGTCGCCGGGCAGCGTTAGATTCAGGAGGTCACGGGGGTGGTGGCTGTGCCCGGTGCCCGTGCTCCAGGGACAGTGAAATGGGGATTGAAAAATAAAGTAAAAATAAAAGAAATTGGAAAAAGAGTACGTGACGCCAGTTGGAGTGTTCGACTGTAGTATAGCCGGCACTGCAGATGATCCCTGGAGGAATAAATGGTGATGGCAGCACAGATGTATAACCCTCTCCACCCAGGGCTGACACCCAGACATGGTGATGGAAGTAAAAGGCACGTAGTAATAAGGCAGGAGACAAGGAAAGTCACTTTATCATTTACTGTAGATTAGGTGCAGTTCAGAGGAGATATTACAACTCCCACCAGGTTTACAGTCTGCTTTGCAAAATGGGAGTTATCCTTCCCTCTGCTGTGACTCGGTGTAAGCTTCCTGCTATTCTAAGCCTTTCAGAGACCAAGGTTTCCCGGAGTTTGGAACTTCCAGTATAGCCACTACTCACTGTGATTTCCTCCTCTGGCAACTTGCAGCTTGGATTCTGTGTGAAGCTCAAGTTCCTTTTTGCACAATCCTTCACTGATCCTAGTTTGCTGCAGTCTTCCCGGGGAAAACACTCTGCTGTTGGTTGTATAAACCCACACTGTCTCTCAGCTTACCACCCTGCTCTAAAGCATGGATAGCCTAGGGGCTGAATCCCTGATTCTTTTTAGCTTTACTCCTGGACGGAGCACATGTCATGGCTTCCAGGAGCGTTCTCCATCTTCCTCCACCTTCTTCTTCACTGAAAACAACTCAACTCCTCCCCCTCCCAGTTAGAGTATGTCTGGAAAGCTCTAAGCTTCAGACAAGTAAGGGAGTGAGGTAAATTGTGTGTGTTGTGGTCTCTAGCAGAGAAAGCATAACTCCCATTGCTCATAAAACACATACAAAACAGTACATATTTAATCCTTTTGTGGCAGTAAGGGTGCCACAGATACATTATCATTGTGCAACAATTCCTGTATATCAGGCATATCAGAAGAATTAACGTTATGATCATCATCCTGCAAAAAATTACATTTAAGGGTTAATTTCCATGACAATTTATTACTGTCCAATAAGGTCTTGAAAAGATCAAATTTTCTGACAGGAGAAAAACCAAGTCCCTTAGATAGTAGAGAGATCTGAGCAGACGACAAAATGTAGCTGGACAGGTTCCAGACCGGACACATTAGAAGCGATTCTTGTTTCTCTGAGGGTAGCGTCTTTCTCCTATGTTTCCTCCCCGACCTCCTGCGTCATTTTTTGAGGACATTTGATTTCCACCAGATTTTCTTTGTTGTGTGAACAAGTCCTTATGCAATTGACCAGCTGAATCTTCCGAAAAATCCTCCATAGAAGTAAATGAGGTTGAGGAAGCATTTGAGACAATAGAAGTATTGGAGAAACTGACTTTCAGACCCTCCCTATTACCATTTTTGCCATTTTTGAGAATAGAATTGCATGTTCTATTATTTTTCCATGTATAGACCTCACTTTTTTCGTAGTCACGAGAGTCTCTGTCAAACTTGACATTCTTAGTGTTGACAATAGAGTCTTTAAGGGACTGTAGATTTTTCAACATTCTCTCATTGGCTTTGGTATATTGTTCAGTATCCAAAACAGGTTTTAAAGACAAATGTATAGCATTAATGTCTTCCTTCACCTTGGATAATTCAGCATCTTCATGCTTCACAATTAGTTCCATCAATTTTAAGGAACAAGATGACAAAATTTGATTCCAGGCATAGAGAGGGTGTTCAGACCCATGAGAGGAGGAGATCATAAAAGAAAAATTCTCAATAGGGAACCTTATTGGATCTTTAAACTAAATACTAGGGACCCATTGGGTATGAATTGTAGACAAGATCTGATATTGCAATATTAATATGTTTTTTCGGTGTCTTGTTTTTAATCATTTTTCCTGGTTGTTATACGTATGTCTATTTTATTTTTTCTATCTATTTTTCTCTCTTTACCAGGAAGGGTTAATTTCTTGATGTGTGATTTGAAATTGACCTTCCACCTGATGCACTCTATGGTAGAGTATATAACATAGATGACTTTGTGTATGAGTATACCATGATTAAGGCTTAATTGCTGAAACGCTTTGGTCATATTTCTGCCTCTTGTGTTACCCACATTGTTTTTTCATGCTTTTAAGAAGCAAATAAAAAACTGTTTTTAATACATCAGTGGATTGTTTCATCGCTGGAGCACATTTCTCTTCTTTTTTTCTGGTAATTATGACATGGTGGGGATATCTGAGACATGGCTGGACAAGAGCCATGACTGGGCAGTTAATTTACAGGGCTATAGTCTGTTCAGAAATGACCGTACAAATAAGCAACGGGTGTGTGTGTTTATATGTAAAATCATCCTTAAAACCCATCCTGTGTGATAATATATGTGAATCTAATGAAAACGCAGAGTCCCTGTGGGTGGGGATAAGTCGACAGGGAAAAAATAGTGAATTACTGATAGGGGTTTGTTATACTGTATGTACTCGAATATAAGCCGAGATTTTCAGCCCATTTTTTGGGGCTGAAAGTCCCCCCTATCGGCTTATATTCGAGTCATATACACCAGGGGGTCGGAGGGGGAGGGGGGTGGGGGTGTCAGGTCATACTAACCTGTCCTGGCACGGTCTCTGCATCCCCCAGCTTCTCCACGATCTCCTTTCCTTCCTTCAGTGGTCACATGGTACCGCTCATTACACTCATGAATATGCGCATATTCATGAGGTGTAATTAGCGGTACCACGTGACCGCTGAAGGCAGGAAGGGAGATCATGGAGAAACTGGGGGCTGCAGAGACCGTGCCAGGACTGGTAAGTATAGCAATACTCACCTGTCCGGGTCCATCGCTGCTTGCTGCTGTGTGGCACGTCATCTGTCAGTGATGTTCAGACAGCAGAGGGCGCGGTGACATAGTTAGTGCGTGCCACGCCCCCTGCAGACTAAACGTCACTGACAGATGACGTGCCAGACAGCAGCAAACAGCGGCACCTGGCCCCAGCGATGGAGAGGTGAGTATGTCATTTTTTTTTTTTAAATGCAGCAGCAGCGGCAGCACATGGGGGCATAATCTATGGAGCATCTTATGGGGGCAGCATATGGGGGCATAATGTATGGAGCATCTTATGGGGGCAGCATATAGGGGTATAATCTATGGAGCATCTTATGGGGGCAGCATATAGGGGTATAATCTATGGAGCATCTTATAGGGGTAGCATATAGGGGTATAAACTATGGAGCATCTTACAGGGGCAGCATATGGGGGACTAATCTATGTAGCATCTTATAGGGGCAGCATATGGGGGAATAATCTATGTAGCATCTTATGGGGGCAGCATATGGGGGAATAATCTATGGAGCATCTTATAGGGGCAGCATATAGGGGCATAATCTATGGAGCATCTTATGGGGGCAGCATATTGGGGCATAATCTATAGAGCATCTTATGGGGGCAGCATATGGGGGCATATTCTATGGAGCGTCTTATGGGTCCATAACCTTTATGGAGCAGCATATGGGGCATATTATTCTAGGGAGCATCTTATGGGGCCATTATTAACCTTTGTGCAGCATTATATGGGGTATATTTTGTATGGAGCATCTTATGGGGCCATCATGAACTGTATGGAGCATTATATGGGGCTCCTGATTCAATATGGATATTCAAAAACATTTAACCTACTGATGTCTCAATTAATTTTACTTTTATTGGTATCTATTTTTATTTTTTAAATTTACCAGTAGCTGCTGCATTTTCCACCCTAGGCTCATACTCGAGTCAATAAGTTTTCCCAGTTTTTCCCAGTTTTGCAAAATTAGGGGGGTCGGCTTATACTCGGGTCGGCTTATACTCGAGTATATATGGTAAGTCTTCAGAAATAATGGAAGCAACGGAGAATATCCTTGTAAAGCAAATAGATGAAGCAGCGACTCAAGGAGAAGTCATTATTATGGGGGACTTCAACTAACCTGAATACATTGGGGAATCGAAATCTGCAGTTTCAGCAAAGGTAATGGGTTTTTGACAACTATGAGACAATTACCTTTCACAACTGGTTCAGGACCCAACAAGAGGGGGGGTACTGCTAGACCAAAAATATTAACCAACAGGCCAGACCGCAATATCGAATATAAGGGTTGGGGGTCACTTGGGTAATAGTGATCACAAAATAATAAGTTTACATGTATCCTTTAATAAGATGTGTAGTTACAAAGACACTAGACTTCAGGAAGGCAAATTTCCAACGGATTAGAGAAGATCTTGGTGCAATTAACTGGGAAGATATCCTGAGACATAAAAATACACAAAGAAAATTGGAGACGATTATTAGCATCCTGAATAGGACCTGTGTACAATATATACCATATGGGAATAAACATGCTAGAAATAGGAGGAAACCACTATGGCTAAATAGAGCTGTAAGGGGCGCAATAAGAGATAAAAATAAAGCATTTAGAGAATTAAAGCAATTAGGTAGTGATGAGGCATTAAATAAATACAGAAAATTAAATTCTGTAAAAAGCAAATCAAGGCAGCAAAGATTGAGACAGAGAGACTCATTGCCAGAGAAAGTAAAAATAATCCCAAAATATTCTTTAACTACATAAATAGTAAGAAACTAAAAAATGATAGTGTTGGTCCCATAAAAATAGTATGGGTGAAATGGTCGATGGGGATGAGGAAAAAGCCAATATGCTAAATGACTTTTTTCAACAGTTTTTACACAGGAAAATCCCATGACGGATAACATGATCAGTGATAACAAAACTTCTCCATTAAATGCCACCTGCTTAACCCAGCAGGAAGTACGGCAGCGTCTAAAAATCACTAAAATTGACAAATCCCCGGGCCCGGATGGGATACACCCCTGAGTACTGCAGGAATTAAGCACAGTCATAGATAGACCATTATTTTTAATCTTTAAAGATTCCATAATAAGAGGGTCTGTACCACAGGACTGGCGTATAGCAAATGTAGTGACTGGCGTATAGCAAATGTGGTGCCAATATTCAAAAAGGGGACAAAAACTGAACTTGGAATTTATACAGTCATGGCCAAAAGTATTGACACCCCTGCAATTCTGTCAGATAATATTCAGTTTCTTCCTGAAAATGATTGCAAACACAAATTCTTTGGTATTATTATCTTCAATTAATTTGTCTTAAATGAAAAAACACAAAAGAGAATGAAGCAAAAAGCAAAACATTGATCATTTCACACAAAACTCCAAAAATGGGCCGGACAAAAGTATTGGCACCCTCAGCCTAATACTTGGTTGCACAACCTTTAGCCAAAATAACTGCGACCAACCGCTTCCGGTAACCATCAATGAGTTTCTTACAATGCTCTGCTGGAATTTTAGACCATTCTTCTTTGGCAAACTACTCCAGGTCCCTGATATTTGAAGGGTGCCTTCTCCAAACTGCCATTTTTAGATCTCTCCACAGGTGTTCTATAGGATTCAGGTCTGGACTCATTGCTGGCCACCTTAGAAGTCTCCAGTGCTTTCTCTCAAACCATTTTTGCTTTTTGAAGTGTGTTTTGGGTTATTGTCCTGCTGGAAGACCCATGACCTCTGAGGTAGACCCAGCTTTCTCACACTGGGCCTTAAATTATGCTGCAAAATTTGTTGGTAGTCTTCTGACTTCATAATGCCATGCACACGGTCAAGCAGTCCAGTGCCAGAGGCAGCAAAGCAACCCCAAAACATCAGGGAACCTCCGCCATGTTTGACTGTAGGGACCGTGTACTTTTCTTTGAATGCCTCTTTTTTCTCCTGTAAACTCTATGTTGATGCTTTTGCCCTAAAAGCTCTACTTTTGACTCATCTGACCAGAGAACATTCTTCCAAAATGTTTTAGGCTTTTTCAGGTAAGTTTTGGCAAACTCCAGCCTGGCTTTTTTATGTCTCGGGGTAAGAAGTGAAGTCTTCCTGGGTCTCCTACCATACAGTCCCTTTTCATTCAGATGCCGACGGATAGTACGGGTTGACACCGTTGTACTCACGGACTGCAGGGCAGCTTGAACTTGTTTGGATGTTAGTGGAGGTTCTTTATCCAACATCCGCACAATCTTGTGTTGAAATCTCTTGTCAATTTTTCTTTTCCGTCCACATCTAGGGAGGTTAGCCACAGTGCCATGGGCTTTAAACTTCTTGATGACACTGCGCACGGTAGACACAGGAACATTCTGGTCTTTGGAGATGGACTTGTAGCCTTGAGATTGCTCATGCTTCCTCACAATTTGGTTTCTCAAGTCCTCAGACAGTTCTTTGGTCTTCTTTCTTTTCTCCATGCTCAATGTGGTACGCACAAGGACACAGGACAGAGGTTGAGTCAACTTTAATCCATGTCAACTGGCTGCAAGTGTGATTTAGTTATTGCCAACACCTGTTAGGTGCCACAGATAAGTTATAGGTGCTGTTAATTACACAAATTAGAGAAGCATCACATGATTTTTCGAACAGTGCCAATACTTTTGTCCACCCTCTTTTTTATGTTTGGTGTGGAATTATGTCCAGTTTGGCTTTAGGACAATTCTTTTTGTGTTTTTTCATTTAAGACAAATTAAATGAAGATAATAATACCAAAGAATTTGTGTTTGCAATCATTTTCAGGAAGAAACTGAGTATTATCTGACAGAATTGCAGGGGTGTCAATACATTTGGCCATGACTGTAGGCCAGTGAGCTTAACCTCAACTGTGGGTAAAATCCTGGAGGGTTTTCTAAGAGATACTATACTGGAGTATCTGAAAATAATGACCCAATATCAACATGGGTTTACGAGGTACCGTTCCTGTCAGACTAATTTGATAAGCTTCTATGAAGAGGTAAGTTCCGGACTGGACCAAGGAAATGCAGTGGATGTGGTGTATATGAACTTTTCAAATGCTTTTGATATAGTGCCACATAATAGGTTGATGCATAAAATGAGAACAATGGGCATAGGGGAAACTATGTGTAAGTGGGTTAAGAGCTGGCTCAGGGATAGAAAACAAAGGGTGGTTATTAATGGAGCACACTCAGACTGGGTCACTGTTAGCAGTGGGGTACCACAGGGGTCAGTATTGGGCCCTCTTCTTTTTAACATATTTATTAATCACCTTGTAGGGGGCATAGAGAGTAGAATTTCAATATTTGCAGATGACATTAAACTCTGCAGGGTAATCAGTACAGAGGAGGACAATTTTATATTACAGGAGAATTTATGTAAACTAGAAGCTTGGGCTGATAAATGGAAAATGAGCTTTAATGGGGATAAATGTAAGGTCATGCACTTGGGTAGAACAAACAAGATGTATAATTATGTGCTTAATTGTAAAACACTGGGCAAAACTGTCACTGAAAAAGACCTGGGTGTATGGGTGAACGACAAACTCACATTTAGTGGCCAGTGTCAGGCAGCTTCTGCAAAGGCAAATAAAATAATGGGATGCATCAAAAGAGGCATAATTTTACCTCTATACAAGTCACTAGTGCGACAACACTTAGAATATTGCGTACAGTTCTGGTCTCCAGTGTATAAGAAAGGCATAGCTGAACTGGAGGGGGTGCCGAGAAGAGCGACCAAGGTTTTTAGAGAACTGGGGGGGGTCTGCAATCCCAAGACAGGTTATTACACCTGGGATTATTTAGTTTGGAAAAATGAAGGCTTAGGGGTGATCTTATTACAATGTATAAATATATGAGGGGACAATACAAAGACCTTTCTTATGATCTTTTTACTCTTCGACCTGTGACAAGGACAAAGGGGCATCCTCTATGTCTGGAGGAAAGAAGGTTTAAGCATAATCACAGACGTAGATACTTTACTGTAAGAGCAGTGAGACTATGGAACTCTATGCCATATAATGTTGTAATGAGTGATTCCCTACTAAAATTTAAGAATGACTGTATGCTTTTCTTGAAAAATATAATATTACAGGTTATATACACTAGTTTCCTTGATATTGCATTGATCCAGGGAGCTAGTCTGATTGCCGTATGTGGAGTCGGGAAGAAATTTTTTTCCCCAATGTGAAGCTTACTGATAGCCACGTGGGTTTTTTTGCCTTCCTTTGGATCAACATGTTAGGGCAGGTTAGGATAGGATATACAGTAGGTTGAACTAGATGGACTTAAAGTCTTCCTTCAACCTTAATAACTATGCTATGCAAAGCTCAGTTAAGGATGTAAGATCTTCCTGAAGTATCCTTTGTAAAGAAGTCCCATGCATATATTGTGATGTACTGTGGGTACGGAAAGTATTCAGACCCTTTTAAATTTTTCACTCTTTGTTTCATTGCTGCCATTTGGTAGATTCAAAAAAGTTCATTTTTTTTCCACATTAATGTACACTCTGCACCCCATCTTGACTGAGAAAAGCAGAAATGTAGACATTTTTGCAAATTTATTAAAAAAGAAAAACTGAAATAAGAAGTAGCTGAGTCACATTGAGTGGTCGAATCAGGTTGTATAGGTAAGGATGGAAACGCATCTGCTTCCACCGGGACAGACTCCTTGGGAAGTTCAGGTACCTGTCCTTCCCGTAGATTTTCAGATGGCTGTGGAGGACCTTCTTCTTCTTCTTTGCAATCTATTTGGTTTGGCGGAGGTACCTCAGGGGCATCTAGCACCTCCTCCACTTGATCAGGGTCTCATGAAGAAAAGGGCCGCAGCATATTCCGATGAACGATACGAGTGGCAGCATTTTCTCCCCCTTTAGGCTGAATGTCGTAGACAGGCCATTCGGCGTCAATTCGCTGTTTCACCCGATATGGGTTTAGTTCCCACCTGTTTTCCAGTCTATCTCTATGATGTTTTTCCTGAACTAGTACACGGTCACCAGCTTGGAGATCTGTCCCTAGAAGAGAAGTTCTTTCTGCATGTTCCAATTCCTGAAATCAAGTCCGCACCAGGCGATGCAAAGTCTGGAGATGATGACGATGTTCTCGGACCCAGGTAAACACCCTCGTCCATGGGTAGTCCTCCTCTGGATCCAGCTCCAGCTCAGTGATCTCCTTTCCTGAAGAGCCAAATAGCAAGATATACTGAGTACCCACACCAACTCAGCTACGTACTCGAGCCATCAGGCCTTCCAGTCTTCCTCCAATGTTCTCAGCATCTGGATTAGAGTGCATTTAAACCATTCACAGGCCCCATTTCCCTGAGGATGATACGGCGTGGTGCTAGACTTCTCGATCTGGTATAGCCGGTGTAACTCTTCCATTACTTTCCCCAGAAAACAGGTCTCCTGATCAGAGGGGATTCGCTTTGGACAGCCGTACACTTGAATGAAATTCTTACAGATGGCGTGTGTAGCGGATTCAGCCATCTGATCATGTGTTGGAGTCATGACTGCGAACTTCGTAAAGTGATCGGTCATTACCAGACAATGCTCATAGCCTTGATGGGCTGGCCCAATAGTCAGATATTCTATCATTAGCACCTCCAGAGGAGCGGAAGTCCCAATGGTTTGTGTGGGAGCTCTCTACTCGGGTGGTTTTGCCAGTTCACAATTTCTGCAGAGCCTACAGGTCTCTTCCATTACAACCTTCAGACGAGGGTGATATACTAGTCTTTGTAACCACTGAAAAGTCTTTTCTTGGCCAAAGTGTGCTCCTCTTTCATGAAACTCTGTGGCCACCTTGGATAACAGCATCTCTGGAATCACCACCTGCCACGTGACACCCTGTTCCTGTTGAAGTTGGACCTACCGATACAGCAGTCCATTTTTCATCTGGAGACTCTCACTGTCGAAGAATTTCCAAAGTCTCTGGAGACAGGGAATTTCTTTCTTGTTGGCTAGGAAGTTGTTTAGACACTACCCACTGCCTCAGTTGCGCAAGTTCCCCATCTTCTTGTTGTAACTGTACCCACTCATCGCGGGATCGCGCCAAGATGCCCTCTCGGGTCAACACTTACACCTTCTCCTACGTAGCTGCCATCGTCCTGACAGTCTCGATATTTGGGAATCTCTTCGTCTTCTAATTCCTCACCTTGGTTGTGCCCAGTTTCTCCATGTGTCACTCTAGATAAGGCGTCAGCATGAGTATTTTTGGCTCCTCTCTTGTAGGTGATTTTATATCGAAGCTTTGCCATCCTAGCCACCCACCGTTGTTCCAGAGCTCCAAGTTTCAAATTCTCCAGGTGGGCCAAAGGGTTGTTATCAGTTTGCACCAGTACATCAGACCCGGATAGGTATTTCGCGAACTTCTACATCATAGCCCACACCAACGCCAGCAACTCTAGTTTGAAGGAACTGTAGTTGTCGGGATTTCATTCAGAATCATGAAGTGATTGACTCGCATAAGCGATCACCTTCTCACTCCCATCCTGCATCTGCAAAACACAGCCCCAAGTCCATGCAAGCTTCCGTTGGTGTGGAGAATGAATGGTTGAGAGAAGTCCGCATAAGCCACCATGGGTGAATGAGTCAACGCCTTCTTCAGAGCTTGAAACACCTTTTCCTGATGGTCTCCCTATTGGATAGTCTGGGTCTTGGCGCCTGAAGGTACTCCCTTTAGAAGTTCTAGCAGCGGATTCACTATGCAAGTAAAGTTTTTCACGAATCTCCAACAGTACCTGGTCAGCCCCAAGAACACTCTGACGTTTTTCTCAGTCGTCGGGGTAGGCCACACCTGTACTGCAGCAATTTTCTCTCCCTCAGCATAAACGACATGACCCAGATATTCAATTTGAGTGCAAAACAAATGACATTTCACTTCACTTTTAAGCCATGTCTCTGGAGGCAACTCAGCACCTGTTCTAGTATTTGTAGGTGGTCCTCAAACCAAGCGGCATACATGATAATGTTGTCTAAGTAGATAAGCGTGGCTTCAAAGTTCAAGCCACCTAAACACCTCTCCATCAACCGTTGAAAAGTACCAGGGGCATTGGTAAACCCAAACAGCATCCGGTTGAATTTATACTTCCATGGGGATTAAGAATGATGAAAAGAATTTGGTCTTTTCTAGTGCAGACAAGGATTCTTCATTCCTGGGTAATGGATAGAAATCTTGCACGGTGCGGGCATTGAGCTAGCGGTAGTATAAACAAAAATGCAGTGTCCCATCCTTCTTTAGCACTAGCATGATGGGGGTGGCCCATGGGCTTTGACTCTGCCTTATGACATCTTTCTGCAGCATCTGAGTAAGCGTACCTTTCACCTCTTGATATAGTTGCAGTGGAATATGTCGATACCGTTCTCTTATGGGTGCTGCATTTTCAGTGATAATCTCATGTGTGATTGCTGTGGTGCAGCAAAAGTCATCCTCATGACGTGCGAACACATCCTGATATCGCCCCAGCAAAGCCTCCACCTGATGGATCTGTAACGGAGTAAGGTCTGCCAGCTTGGCCCGCATCTGTTCTAATATATGACGTCCCTCCAGTATATGTTGGGGTTCTGGTGTCAGAGATATATCTACAGTCATGACCCAAGGGTCTCCCTGTTTCACCATCAATTGAACGGCATGTGGCATTATCAATTCTTCCAGCATGCCCAGAATCCGTGCCTTTTCACTTCTAGGAGATAGCGTAATGTTATCTTCTCCCAAATTTACACAGCATACCAGGACCATTCCGTCGTGTACAATGGCTAAAATTCGTGCCACAAGGAGACCTGGAGGTAAGTGTTCCACAGTAGCTAGCTCAATCTGTATCTCAACCCCTTCCAGAGGGATACAAGCCCATACGAGCAGGGTAAGCACGGTTTGTCCTGGTGGCAAAAGTTTAGCAGAGGTTGTTACAATCACCTTTCCCAAAGTCCCTCAGACACTGCAGAACTCCTGAGCTTGAGCCACGTGGATTAACTGTTGAAATACTCTTTTTGGGGAGTGTGCGGGCACAATTGCTTCATGGCATCACCTGAGGGTTCATGGATGAGGAGGCTCCTGAACTCCTTCAGCACATTCATCCCTAGGATGATGGCATGCCCATTACCTGCTTCCCCATTGGTTAACACTGCTCCCTTTCAACCCAGGTCTTTGCCGCAGATGGAAATTTGCATCCAGACCATCCCTGCGACAGGGATGGGGAAGTGATTGGCAGCTATCAATTTTATCACTGGGCCCCACTCAGGCTGTATTACCTCAGGAAAGTGTCGCCGGAAGTAGGTTTCAGACATCATAGTCACTTGTGAACCCATGCCCACCAGACAGCGTGCTGCATGACCATCCATTTCAGCTCAGATGAGAAGGCACGTAGAGACTGAATTTGTGGGACTTCTGATAGTCCTTCATGACTGTTCAGGCTCCGGGCGGCGTCCCCCAGGCTAAGAGTCCTTTAGCCTAACAGTCAGCATAAAAGGGCCTGCTACGTTGTGTTCACTCCCGAGCCAAATGTCCGGTCTCTCCAAAATTATAACAGGTGAAGGGTGTTGTGAGTTCATTTTCCCCTTCACCATCGATGTCTGATGAACTCCCTCTTCTGGTGAAGGAAGGTAGTGAGGCTGATTACCAAACACCTGGTCTGGTAGATGATGACTGGGTAACAGGAAATTCTGACTGGATATAAGGCAGCCGACGCCCTTCTGAGTCGCTGGTGATTTCTCTGCTGGATTCTTGGAGACCAGTTTGATTCCTGCATCCCAAAGATAAGTTTTTGCTCTGCTATTGAACTTATTAGTTTTGTTTTCCTTGTTTTTTGGAGTTCAGCCATCCCTGGTCGGGGATGTGCTGAGTTCCATTTTTGTCTCTGATCAGTTTGTCTCTTTGCTCTGTCTTCAGAATTTACCTGAGTGCTGATAAAGTCTTTTTGACGTCCTAGCGACTTCAGGGCCTGTTTTTCCTATCAGACGGTTGGCACATTTTTTGGTAGGGTTTTTTACGGATTGCTGACAGAAGCTTTTCTATCCTGTCCTTTTTAGTTAGCTTGGGCCCCATCGTTTGCTCAACCTATCTTTCTATCTGTGTTAGTGTTTTCATCTTGCTTCACCGTCATTATTTGTTGGGGGCTGCCTATTGCTTTGGGGTCTGCTCTGGGGCAGTTAAGATTTACCCTTTCTTTCTTTAGGCCTATTTAGTTCTCTGGCTGTGATCGAGGGGTCTAGGGCATCTTAGGAACCCCCCACGGCTACTGTTAGTTGTTGTGGATAGGATCAGGGGTCTGCAATCCGATAGCTACCAACCTCTCTGGTTTTCTGGACTTAGCTTGTATTTTTGTTTTTTCCTCCTTCGGTGACTCATTCATAACAGAATCACCAGCCATACCACAGATTCTAGGGTACTCAATAGCAGGAAGGAATTGTAAAAAAAAAAAAGTGTCAGAATTTTTTTGGTGTATATTTTTTCCTCTATTTCTCTGAGGCCGTAGGAGGAATTTTTTCTCAATGGAGATTAAGCAATTATCTGATCATGTGGAGCAGCTAAGTGTGGGGAATTTCCGCCTATCTTGCTCATTCACATGCTGCTGAACCAAAGATCCCTACTCCTGATGTGTTTTTTGGGGATCGGTCTAAATTTTTGAATTTTAAGAATAATTGTAAATTATTTTTTGCCTTGAAGCCTAACTCATCGGGGAGCTCCGTGCAGCAGGTTAAAATTGTCATCTCTTTGCTGCGCGGCGATCCCCACGATTGGGCGTTTTCTTTGAAACCTGATGATCCTATTCTGACTGATGTGAATGCATTTTTTCAGGCCTTGGGGTTGTTGTATGATGAACCTAATGCTATTGATCAGGCTGAAAAGGCCCTGTTGGCATTGAGCCAGGGTCGGGATTCTGCAGAGTTGTACTGTCAAAAATTCCGAAGGTGGGTGGTCCTTACTACCTGGAATGATGGTGCCTTGGCAGCTCTCTTTTGGAAGGGTTTGTCAGAAACCGTAAAAGATACTATGGTGGGATTTCCTGTTCCCTCTGGTCTTGACGATTCTATGTCATTAGCCATTCAGGTTGATCGGCGTTTGCGTGAACGCAAAACCGCACGAGAGGTGTTGCCACCTGTTGAACAAATGTCTTAACCTATGCAATGTGATAGAGTTTTGTCTAGGGCACAACGTCAGGAGTTCAGAAGGCGTAATAAGCTGTGTTTCTTCTGTGGTGATGCCTCGCATATGATTTCTGTCCGTCCTAAATGAGAGAAACGTTTTGCACACACATTTGTTGTGGGTGGTGTTCAACCTAAGTTTCTTCTGGCAATTACTCTGATCTCTCCCTGTCCACATTTTCCACTAAGGTTTTTGTGGATTCGGGAGCAGCTCTGAACCTGATGGACTTGGATTTTGCTAAAAGTTGTGGGTTTCCTATGACACCTCTGCGGACGCCTATCCCTTTGAGGGGTATTGATGCTACTCCTTTGGCGAAGAATAAACCTCAGTTTTGGACCCAGGTGGTAATGCGGGTCGCCCCAGACCATCAAGAAAATTGCAGATTTTTGGTGTTGCATAATTTGCATGATACCATCGTTCTGGGGTTTCCCTGGTTGCAAATCCATAATCTAGTTTTGGATTGGAAATCTGTGTCTGTGGTGAGTTGGGGTTGTCGGTGTGCCCTTAGGCTAGTTTCACACTTGCTTTTTTTTGCAGCGCGTTTTTCCCGCAAAAAAACGCATTAAAAAAACGCATACAAATGCATACAAACGCTGCGTTTTTTTCCAGCATTTTAATGCGCATGCAGGAAAAAAACGCAGCGTTTTTGCGCGTTTGTATGCGTTTTTTGTGCGTTTGCGTTTTTTTACAGATTTTGGAAAAACCCCACAAAAAAGAAAAAACAACCATTCAACAACACACAAGACCAATGGGACTTCATTGTGGGTGTGGTATGTTAATATATATACACCCTGTCTACAGTATTCTTCACATTTGCTTGATTCTTCTCGTGACCATGGATCTGCGCTGGAAGAGTTTTCACTTCAACTTGGATTTGGACATCGCGATGGCTCAGGCGTATGCAGTTGCTTGCCATGAACAAAGGAAGAGAGAGAGGCAGCGAAGACGGCGGCGTATGTGGATACATCCGATTGTTGAACTCCGGGAGAGCCGTGGGGCATACCATACCCTCTACAGCGAGCTCCAGTCAAACCCGGAGAAATTTACAGATTATATCCGGATGTCCCACGAAAGTTTCATGGATTTGCTTGCTCGTGTCCAACAATCCATCCGGAGACAGGACACACAGCTCCGTCGTGCGATTCCTCCTGAGGAACGGCTACTGGTGACATTACGGTATGTTTTAAAAACAAAGGGGTGTGGTCTGATGTTTTTTTTTGTAAATTTAGTATTCAAAACCTTGGGTAATTAGTTTTCGTGAATGTACTAATATTTTTTTTATAGTTTTTAAAAATAATATACATAAATATTAATTTTACTTCTTTGTCTGTTCACAGATTCCTGGCGACTGGAGAAACCCTATCCTCACTACACTTCCAGTACCGTATTGGAATCTCTACCTTGTCTGGAATTGTTGCTGACACCTGCCGGGCTCTCTGGAATGTTCTTTGCCCAGAATTTATGCCCCTGCCCACCGCTGAAAAGTGGATGGAAATTGCTGACAAATTCTGGACAGTATGCAATTTTCCCAACTGTTTGGGAGCTGTTGATGGGAAACACATACGGATCATCAAACCCCAAAGAACGGGATCTGAGTACTATAATTACAAAAAGTACTTTTCAATAGTACTCATTGCAATTGCGGATGCCGGATGTATGTTTGTAGCAGTGGACATTGGAGCATTTGGCCGTGGTAATGACTCGCAGGCTTTTAAAAACTCAGACATGGGCCGGAGGTTGTATGGCAACCAATTTAATTTCCCTATGCCACGGCCTCTTCCTCACACCGAAGCTCCGCCACTGCCCTTTGTAATGGTTGGCGATGAGGCTTTTCAAATGTGCGGAAACTTACTGAAACCCTACTCCAGCCGGGACTTGGACCACACCAAAAAAATTTTTAATTACAGGCTGACCAGGGCCAGAAGAACTGTCGAGTGTGCTTTTGGGATTCTTGTTTCCAGATGGCGAATTCTGGGCACGGCCATTAATCTTAAACTTGAAACAGTCGATGAGGTGGTGAAGGCCTGTGTGGTTCTACATAACTTTGTGATGGCTAAAGAGCACCCGACCTTTGAACTGGACGATGATGCTCCTAACCCATTGCCTGAATTCACTCAGCACACTCTCAGGTCATCCGTTGAAGTTGGCCAAATGAGGGACAAATTTGCGGCCTACTTTATTTCTGATGTAGGACGGGTGCACTGGCAAGATGAAATGGTGTAATGTTGTTGTTTATGGTAATAAAAATCCTTATTTGATACCATTACTGAGTGCACTATATTTTTTAAACTCCGATTAATTAAAAAACTTCCCATGTATAACTGAATTTTATTATGTTCACACACCTGGGCAGGTAAATACACATACGAGTTAAAATGCAGCATTGCTAGTCTGCGTTAAATATATTGGAATGAGCAAAGCTGCAGGCCATGAATCAGGAAACCATTTTTTTTCAAGATAAAATTGTGCAAATAGTTTAAAACAAAGTATGTGATTTTCTCAAAACACAACACTCAAAACCCAACCCCAATGAAAGTCCATGGGGAATACAAGTCAGCATTGAGTGGATGAATGTAATCTGCTCCATTAAAAGTTATTACACTAGGCCTTTGAATGACTATACTAGGCCGTGGTATTTCAAATATGAGTATACTAGGCCTTGGGGCTAGTAGTATAGTAATATGTGAAATACCACGGCCTAGTATAGTCATACCAAGGCCTACTGTAATAACTCGATTTTTAACAACTAGCATCTTGTTTCACCAAAAACAAACTGGTGAAACTAGAAAGAAACTTATTTTTTAGACAAGTTTCAACAGTTTGTTTTTCATGAAACCAGATTCTATTTTGTAAAACTAGAGTTATTACACTAGGCCTTGGAATGACTATACTAGGCCGTGGTATTTCAAATATGAGTATACTAGGCCTTGGGGCTAGTAGTATATGTGAAATACCACGGCCTAGTATAGTCATACCAAGGCCTACTGTAATAACTCGATTTTTAACAACTAGCATCTTGTTTCACCAAAAACAAACTGGTGAAACTAGAAAGAAACTTATTTTTTAGACAAGTTTCAACAGTTTGTTTTTCATAAAACCAGATTCTATTTTGTAAAACTAGAGTTATTACACTAGGCCTTGGAATGACTATACTAGGCCGTGGTATTTCAAATATGAGTATACTAGGCCTTGGGGCTAGTAGTATATGTGAAATACCACGGCCTAGTATAGTCATACCAAGGCCTACTGTAATAACTCGATTTTTAACAACTAGCATCTTGTTTCACCAAAAACAAACTGGTGAAACTAGAAAGAAACTTATTTTTTAGACAAGTTTCAACAGTTTGTTTTTCATGAAACCAGATTCTATTTTGTAAAACTAGAGTTATTACACTAGGCCTTGGAATGACTATACTAGGCCGTGGTATTTCAAATATGAGTATACTAGGCCTTGGGGCTAGTAGTATATGTGAAATACCACGGCCTAGTATAGTCATACCAAGGCCTACTGTAATAACTCGATTTTTAACAACTAGCATTTTAAACAACTAGCATCTTGTTTCACCAAAAACAAAGTGGTGAAACTAGAAAGAAACTTTATTTTTTAGACAAGTTTCAACAATTTGTTTTTCATGAAACCAGATTCTATTTGGTAAAACTAGAGTTATTACACTAGGCCTTTGAATGACTATACTAGTCCATGTTATTTCACATATGACTATACTAGCCCTTGGGTTGGTTTTTAACATGTATTTACCCATCAGTGTGTGTGAGCGGCGCAAACAACATTAATGAAACTTATTAATGGTGAACCACAAATGTAAATTTATTTTTTATCACAAAAAAAAAATTTAAAAATTATTTTTTACGGCGTTTGGGGGCAGATGGTTTCAATTTGGGGGTGTGCAGGGAATATGCAACACTTGCAGTTGAAGACGGTGTTTGAGGGGAAGGGGCAACAAAACTTGTGGGGGAAGGTAGTCCAGTTAAGGGAATTAAACTTGGAACACTTGTAGGAGAGGAAATCTGTTCAGTTACATTAGTTGTAATGGCATGTCGCCGTAGGCTTGTGTGCCTGGACCGACTTTGGCCCAATGCCCGCCTTGATTGATTTCGCCTTGAAGTAGGGGCAAATATGGAATGTAGGTCCCCCGTCTGCTGGTATGGCTGCTGCTGCTGAGGTGGCGGCTGCTGCTGCAGAGGTTGCGGCTGCTGCTGAGGTGGCGGCTGCTGCTGAGGTGGCGGCTGCTGCTGAGGTGGCAGCTGCTGCTGAGGTGGTTGCTGCTGCTGAGGTGGTTGCTGCTGCTGCTGAGGTGGCGGCTGCTGCTGAGGTGGTTGCTGCTGCTGCTGAGGTGGCGGCTGCTGCTGAGGTGGCTGCTGCTGCTGAGGTGGCGTCTGCTGAGTTGGCTGCTGCTGCTGAGGTGGCTGATGCTGCTCTTCTTGGTCAGTGCTCGTCCTTGCAGGAGGACTGGTGGCGGCAGTGATGGCCCAGGTTTGCAGAGTGGTGGTGGCAGGGCTACTACATGTTGTTGTAGCGGCAGGGCTGTTCCATGTTTGCCTAGTGGTGGCTGAGCTCCACGCATGCATGGGATTGGCGGTGGTGCTCCAGACAGGAGCAGCGCTTGCCATGGTGGTGTCGGTGAAGTGACCAGCTGCACTCAGACTTGTGGTGGTGTAACGGTGGGTGTCCAGCCTTTGAAGAGAGGTGTCCGTGCAGTGGTATGCAGCACAAGTCGGTAGTGAGGTGAAGCGAGTCAATGGTGGCACAGGTGGAAAGGACACCACTGACTGCTGACCGTACCGATTATGCTGCATAGCCTGCAAGAAAGCATTGTTGCAGGCCTGCAGCACATTCAGCTGTTGATCAGGACTAAGGTGTTCCGCCATGCCCTTTTCAATCTTACTAAAAAAATGGTGTGCTGGTCTGTTGAGGTCGGCCTCCAGACGGTCAAGGCGCTGTTCTACAGAATTGAAGCGGTGTTCAAAGTGGTTAAAACCACGTTCCATCAGTGCAAAACCGCTTTCAACTCTGTCGGACAGTGACTTGAGGCTGGAATTAAATGTCTCGCTCAAATGCATAAACTCGGGCAAGACATTCCTGTCCAAGGCCCTCTGCCGCTGGCGGGTAGTGCCCGCATAACCAGTGGCAGAGACCTGGGACAGGGGAACACCTGATGGCCCAGCTTCCTGGTCACCAGCTGTGTGTGTGTGGGACCTGCAAGGTGCTTCCTGGCTGTCGGATGGCTGGGACGGGTCAGAGGACGTCCGACGAAGGACCGCTCCAGGGCCAGGTTGCAGGGTGCTGCTCCAGGTGCTGTGGAAGAAAGGAAAATCATTACTACCATGCCTTTACAAGAAGCATCAGCTGTGGATTAGAAAAACACAGATTAATAAAAATAAAAACCCAAAATGTATAATACTTACGATCTTGTGGCAAGGACCGGTCTTAGGAACTGCAACGCGTGATAGTGACGGTATCTAGTTCTGGTCCTTGACGCAGATCCACTGCGAACCTGGCCCTCAGCACGAACATCACTGTTGAAGCGGTCCTTGATCGAACGCCAACGTGTTCGGACTTTGTCCACTGTTGATAAAAAAAAACAGTGCCGTCAAGTACAACAGTCACTGCTTCACAATTTAGCAATACAATACTCAAAGCAGTCACTGTACACCCCGATGACACTGTTGGGTTTCCTGCTAGAATACACCTAGCACGAAACCCAACAGTGCCGTCAAGGACAACAGTCACTGCGGCACAATGTAGCAATACAATACTCAAAGCAGTCACTGTAGACCACGATGACACTGTTGGGTTTCCTGCTAGAATACGCCTAGCACGAAACCCAACAGTGCCGTCAAGGACAACAGTCACTGCGGCACAATGTAGCAATACAATACTCAAAGCAGTCACTGTAGACCACGATGACACTGTTGGGTTTCCTGCTAGAATACGCCTAGCACGAAACCCAACAGTGCCATCAAGGACAACAGTCACTGCGGCACAATGTAGCAATACAATACTCAAAGCAGTCACTGTAGACCACGATGACACTGTTGGGTTTCCTGCTAGAATACGCCTAGCACGAAACCCAACAGTGCCGTCAAGGACAACAGTCACTGCGGCACAATGTAGCAATACAATACTCAAAGCAGTCACTGTAGACCCCGATGACACTGTTGGGTTTCCTGCTCGAATACGCCTAGCACGAAACCCAACAGTGCCGTCAAGGACAACAGTCACTGCGGCACAATGTAGCAATACAATACTCAAAGCAGTCACTGTAGACCCCGATGACACTGTTGGGTTTCCTGCTCGAATACGCCTAGCACGAAACCCAACAGTGCCGTCAAGGACAACAGTCACTGCGGCACAATGTAGCAATACAATACTCAAAGCAGTCACTGTAGACCACGATGACACTGTTGGGTTTCCTGCTAGAATACGCCTAGCACGAAACCCAACAGTGCCGTCAAGGACAACAGTCACTGCGGCACAATACAGAGCAGGGAAATACTCACTAAACGCCTTTTTGGCGGATGCTGTGGCGCTGTCCCAGCCATCCATCAACGCTGCGGCCACCTCATTCCATAGCCGCCGTGTCACCACATTGTCCTTGTACAGCCGGTCACGGCTGTCCCACAACGGCGAACGCTCCTGGACCAGGCTGATGAGCTGCTCATTATCCAGGTAGACGTCTTCATCCCGTTGTGGAACCTAGACAAAACACATTCATTAGAATAATCAAATTTAAATTGACTAAAAAGTTACAAAAAAAGAAAAAAAAAAAAGAGTAAAAATAGAAGATAAAAAAAAAAAAAAAACATTACAAATCATTTGATACTTACATTACGTATCACCACCGGGACTTGGCTTCGCTGCTCCTGCTGTTCGCCCTCACTATTCCCGTCCGCAGATGATGATGACGATGTCTGAAAGTTGAAAAAAACGTAAGAGATTTGGAGAAGCAGCAGATATACTTACCAGATGCACGAAAATAATCACCTCACGGTCTGCTTGCACCAATTCCTGCCGCGATGGGGAATACTCCGATTCTGAAGACATACTGCATGTAAAAATAATAAAAATCATTAGTACATACATAATTTAAAAGGACAGGCATATAATGTAATATACTCACATTCTTCGCTGATATAATGTGTTCTTGGTTGAATGTCTGCTCTTCAATCTGTCTAGTGTAGTAGTGGCAGAGTTTTGGCAGGCACCTCCTTTATATAGCCTTTTTTTTTTGGACTTTAGAAGATTCTAACTAGGATAAAAAGTGGACACCACCCAAAAAACGCTGCGCTAAAAAAGCGCATACCTGCGCATGCCAGTGCGCACGTATGCGCATCCATAGGCTATAATGGCCATTTTTAGCGCAAAACGTGCGCATACGTGCGCATGCGATTTTTTCAAGGGCCAAAAAATGCAACATGCAGCGTCTGGAAAATACCAACGCACACCCCAAAAAAACGCAGCGCATGAAAATCGCATACATGCGCTTACAAGTGCGCAGGTATGCGCACCCATGTTAAATATAGGGGAAAAATCGCATGCGCACGTATGCGTTTTTTTCCAGCGCTAAAAAACGCAAATGTGAAACCAGCCTTAGTGATGCTCCTGTTTTCTCCACCTCTCCCCAGTCGCATGATGTTCCTGACTATTTGGCTGATTATTATGATGTATTTAGTGAGAATGAGTCTGCGTCTTTGCCTCCTCATAGGAGTTATGACTGTGCAATCGAGCTGAACCCTGGGTGTAAATTTCCCAAGGGTCGACTTTTCAATTTATCTGTACCCGAACACGAGGCTATGCGATCCTATATTAAGGAGTCGTTGGAGAAGGGTCATATTAGACCATCCTCTTCACCCTTAGGTGCTGGTTTTCTTTTCGTGGCTAAGAAAGATTGGTCATTAAGGCCTTGTATTGACTATCGTTCCCTCAACAAAATTACTGTTAAATATCAGTATCCGTTACCCCTGATTTCTGATCTATTCTCCAGAGTTAAAGGTGCTTGCTGGTTTACAAAGCTTGACCTCAGGGGGGCGTATAATCTTATTCACATTAAGCATGGGGATGAATGGAAGACGGCGTTTAATACTCCGGAGGGACATTTTGAGTATCTGGTGATTCCTTTTGGGCTCACTAATGCCCCTTCTGTCTTCCAGTGCTTCATGAATGATATTTTCCGAGACTTGGTGGATAAATTTTTGATCATCTATCTGGATGATATTTTGATCTTTTACAAGAATTGGGACTCTCATGTGGAACATGTTCGGACTATGTTCCGGATTTTGAGGGAGAATTCCCTGTATGTCAAGGGATCAAGATGCCTTTTTGGTGTACAGAGGATTTCATTTTTGGGATTTATTTTGTCTCCATCAACTATTGAAATGGACCAGGCCAAGGTACAGGCCATTTATGATTGGGTTCAGCCCACTTCTTTGAAGGCACATCCAGAAATTTTTGGGTTTTGCTAATTTTTATCGTAAATTTATAGCTAATTTTTCTGGCATTGCCAAACCATTGACTGATTTGACTAAGAAGGGTGCTGATGTGCTGAATTGGTCTCCGGAGGCTGTTTCTTCCTTTCAGGAGCTGAAGCGAAGGTTCACTTCTGCTCCGGTTTTGTGGCAACCTGATGTCTCACTCCCGTTTCAGGTAGAGGTGGACGCTTCTGAGATTGGTGCAGGAGCTGTTTTGTCCCAAAAAGATCCTGTAACATCTAAAATGAATCCCTGTGCTTTCTTTTCCCGAAAGTTCTCCCCATCCGAACGTAACTATGATGTGGGGAATCGGGAACTGTTAGCCATGAAAAGGGCATTTGAGGAGTGGAGACATTGGTTGGAGGGAGCTAAACATCAAGTCGTGGTCCTTACTGACCACAAGAATTTGATTTACCTGGAGTCGGCCAAACGCTTGAATCCTAGACAGGCTAGGTGGGCCTTGTTTTTCACACGTTTTGATTTTGTGGTCTCTTTTCTTCCGGGCAGTAAGAATGTCAAGGCAGATGCCCTCTCTAGGAGTTTCTTTGCAGATTCTCCTGTTGTGACCAAGCCTGCTACCATCTTAGGTGAGGGGGTAGTTCTTTCTGCCATCTCGCCCGATTTGAGACGTGCTCTGGAAAAGTATCAGGATGGCAAACCTGAGCATTGTCCCATTGGAAAATTGTATGTTCCTGACCAGTGGAGGAAGAGAGTGATGTCTGAAGTTCATTGCTCTGCATTGGCTGGTCATCCAGGTATTTTTGGTACTAGAGATTTGGTGAGTCGGTCTTTTTGGTGGCCCGCCTTGTCTCGTGATGTCAGGAATTTTGTGCAGTCCTGTGGGACTTGCTCTCGGTCTAAACCTTGTTCTTGCTCTAGTGGGTTGTTGAGGCCTTTGCCGGTGCCCAGGAGGCCATGGACCCATATTTCAATGGATTTTATCTCTGATATGCCTGTCTCTCAGAGAATGACTGTTATTTGGGTGATTTGTGATAGATTCTCTAAGATGGTCCATCTTGTACCACTCCCTAAGTTGCCATCTTCCTCAGAGTTGGTGCCTTTGTTTTTGCAACAGGTGGTTCGCTTGCATGGGATTCCTAAGAACATTGTATCTGACAGAGGAGTTCAGTTTGTGTCTAGATTTTGGAGGACTTTCTGTTCCAAGCTGGGAATTCAGTTGTCCTTCTCCTCTGCGTTTCACCCTCAAACCAATGGGCAGACGGAGAGAACAAACCAGACTTTGGAGTCGTATTTGAGATGTTTTATTTCTGCTGATCAGGATGATTGGGTTTCATTTTTGCCCTTTGCCGAATTTGCTTTAAATAATAGAGCTAGTTCTGCCACTTTGATGTCACCTTTTTTTTGTAACTTTGGGTTTCATCCTCGATTCTCTTCAGGGCAGGTGGAGCCTTCTGCCTGCCCAGGTGTTGACACTGTGGTGGAGAGAATGCACCAGATCTGGGACCAAGTGGTGGATAAGTTGTCTCTCTCCCAGGAAAAGGCCCAGCGGCTTTCCAACCGGCATAGGACCATTGGTCCCCAGTTTAAGGTGGGTGATATGGTTTGATTGTCATCAAAAAATATCGCTATGAAGGTGGCTTCTCCAAAGTTTAAACCTAGATTTATTGGACCTTACAAGATTTTGGAGATTCTTAATCCAGTCTCTTTTCGATTGTCTCTTCCTGTTACTTTTAAGATCCATAAGGTGTTTCATAAGTCTCTGTTAAAGAGGTTTGTTGATCCAGTAGTTCCTGTGGTGGCACCTCCTGACCCGGTATTGGTTGAAGGTAATGTGGAATATGAGGTTAAGAAGATACTGGATTCTCGCCTGGCTAGACAGAGACTCCAGTATTTGGTTAAATGGAAGGGTTATGGTCAGGAGGATAATTCTTGGGTCCCTGCATCCAATATTCATGCTGAAAGATTGGTTCGTGCCTTTCATCGGGCCCATCCTGATTGCCCTGGTGGCGTGGATGAGGGTTCGGTGACCCCTCCTCAAGGGGGAGGTACTGTTGTGAGTTCATTTTCCCCTTCACCGTCGATGTCTGATGAACTCCCTCTTCTGGTGAAGGAAGCGAGTGAGGCTGATTACCAAACACCTGGTCTGGTAGATGATGACTGGGTAACAGGAAATTCTGACTGGATATAAGGCAGCCGACGCCCTTCTGAGTCGCTGGTGATTTCTCTGCTGGATTCTTGGAGACCAGTCTGATTCCTGCTTCCCAAAGATAAGTTTTTGCTCTGCTATTGAACTTATTAGTTTTGTTTTGTTTTCCTTGTTTTTTGGAGTTCAGCCATCCCCAGTCGGGGATGTGCTGAGTTCCATTTTTGTCTCTGATCAGTTTGTCTCTTTGCTCTGTCTTCAGAATTTACCTGAGTGCTGATATAGTCTTTTTGAAGTCCTAGCGACTTCAGGGCCTGTTTTTCCTATCAGACAGTTGGCACATTTTTTGGTAGGGTTTTTTACGGATTGCAGACAGCAGCTTTTATATCCTGTCCTTTTTAGTTAGCTTGGGCCCCATCGTTTGCTCAACCTATCTTTCTATCTGTGTTAGTGTTTTCATCTTGCTTCACCGTCATTATTTGTTGGGGGCTGCCTATTGCTTTGGGGTCTGCTCTGGGGCAGTTTAGATTTCCCCTTTCTTTCTTTAGGCCTATTTAGTTCTCCGGCTGTGATCGAAGGGTCTAGGGCATCGTAGGAACCCCCCACGGCTACTGTTAGTTGTTGTGGATAGGATCAGGGGTCTGCAATCCGATAGCTACCAACCTCTCCGGTTTTCTGGACTTAGCTTGTATTTTTGTTTTTTCCTCCTTCGGTGACTCATTCATAACAGAAGGGCCTCCCCCGACGGAGCATCCTTGTTTCGCTTTGAGATTCAGGGCCATCTCTGACCCATGACAAATTTGAGGTCCCTACTGACTTCTTTTTTGTCTCAGTCAACTCTTCGGGTATATCTGGATTTCCTTCCGGAATTCCTCCACCATTGTGGTTCGGTGACAATGTTAACACATACCTCACCACTTCTGGACTGTTATGAACAGGTCACCAAGGAGGATGGCAGGAATAGGCTAGGCCACCAGGAAACCAGAAAGGTTGGTCACTTAGCGAATTGCAGACCCTTAATCCTAACAGCTAGAGTTGAGCGAAACGGGTCGAAAAATTTCAAAAGTCTCCGACTTTTGGCAAAGTCGGGTTTCATGAAACGAAACCCGACCCTAGGATGAGGTCGGCCACGAGCTCGGCGACTTAAGCGCCAAAGTCGCGTTTCAAAAGTTTGTTTTGCGCTCTTTTTCAGCCAATCAGGATCCACGGACAGTGTGGGCAACGTGATAACATAGGCAGGGGTCACCACCATCTTTCAGAAGGGCATGCAAGTGATTGGCTTGCTTTGGTGGGCGTCACAGGGGGTATAAAAGGGCGTGCACGCTGACCGCCATGTTACTCATGCTGATCTCAGAATAGGGAGAGCTGCTGCTGCTGATTTTGTAGGGAGAGCGTTAGGCAGGGAAGAAGACACCAAAAACTGCTTCTGCTGCTAGCGATTTTGCCTGTACAACACACCAGTCACTGTGTGTGCAGTGCAAGTGGAGGCTATATTTTGCTGGATCAGCGGTGTTGGTTGTTAGGCTGCCTTCTAAGACTTCCTGACGGCTGCATTTCTGTTTACCCACTGCTCTGCAAACTGCTTTTTTAAAAGCAATCCCAATTTTTTTTTTGTCCTGGTGAGGTACTGAGCATGCATTTTTTCACACCATACAGCGGTGCACACTCCTCACACAGTACCGTGTAAAGGCTGTTATCACAGCCACAGTGAAGCTAACTGTGTCACTCTGTAAGGATAAGTCAAGGACATGTTCCGTTCTTACAGACCTGCACCTTCTAGTTTTGTCTAGCTTTCAAACAGTTAAATATATTTGCTGTTTGATCACATTCAAAACTATAGAGAGACAGCGTGTGTCAGTCCGTATACTTAAAAAACACGGAGCTTGACAATTTTACGCACACCGGACAGCAGTGTACGTGCACGCTCCTCTCTCAGTACCGTGTAACGGCTGTTATCACGGCCACAGTGAAGCTGTGTGTCAGTCTGTAAGGATAAGTCGAGGACATGTTCCGTTCTTACAGACCTGCACCTTCTAGTTTTGTCTAGTTTTCAAACAGTTAAATATATTTGCTGTTTGATCACATTCAAAACTATACAGACACAGCGTGTGTCAGTCCGTATACTTAAAAAACGCGGAGCTTGACAATTTTACGTACACCGGACAGCCATGTACGTGCACGCTCCTCTCTCAGTACCGTGTAACGGCTGCTATCACGGCTACAGTGAAGCTATCTGTGTGTCGCTCTGTAAGGATAAGTCGAGGACTTGTTCCGTTTTTACAGACCTACACTCTAGGGAGATTCCTATTCTGCCCAAATCTATATACACCTTGTAGTTTGTCATACACTAGCCAATTTCTGCCTGTGACATAGCGCTGTGATATTCACTGGGCCTCACACAATTCAAAAGTGTCCAGTGTCCACAAGTGTGTGCTGAAATTCAAAATCTCCGTTATTCTCTAGTCACATTTTTCACACCTGCGACATCGAGCCTGTGACATAGCGCTGTGATATTCAGTGGGCCTCACACAATCCAAAAGTGTCCAGTGTCCACAAGTGTGTGCAGAAATGCAAAATCTCCGTTATCCTCTAGTGACATTTTTCACACCTGCGACATAGCGCTGTGATATTCAGTGGGCCTCACACAATCCAAAAGTGTCCAGTGTCAACAAGTGTGTGCAGAAATGCAAAATCTCCGTTATCCTCTAGTGACATTTTTCACACCTGCGACGTCGAGCCTGTGACATAGCGCTGTGATATTCAGTGGGCCTCACACAATCCAAAAGTGTCCAGTGTCCACAAGTGTGTGCAGAAATTCAAAATCTCCGTTATCCTCTAGTCACATTTTTCAAACTTGCGACATCGAGCCTGTGACATAGCGCTGTGATATTCAGTGGGCCTCACACAATCCAAAAGTGTCCAGTGTCCACAAGTGTGTGCAGAAATTCAAAATCTCCCTTATCCTCTATTGACATTTTTCACACCTGCGACATCGAGCCTGAGACATAGCGTTGTGATATTCAGTGGGCTTCACACAATCCAAAAGTGTCCAGTGTCCACAAGTGTGTGCAGAAGTTCAAAATCTCCGTTATCCTCTATTGACATTTTTCACACCTGCGACATCGAGCCTGTGACATAGCGCTGTGATATTCAGTGGGCCTCACACATTCCAAAAGTGTCCAGTGTCCACAAGTGTGTTCAGAAATTCTACGTCTCCCCTGTCCTATAGACACCTTGTACCTTGTTTTACATTACTATATAGTTTGTGGGATTTTGTGTACATTTTTACCAAAAATGAGGAAGGCTGGTGGAAGAGGCCGTGGAATTGGGCGGGGGTTGGCAGCTGGTAATGATGGTGTTGGTGGTGGATCTGATGGTAGTGGCAAAAGCAAAATAGGACCGAATGCAGGAGGTGTTGAGCCTGCGTCATCGTCTGGCTACACAAGGCCTCGAAGGCTTAGTTTTCTAGGAGTTGGCAAACCGCTTTTAAAGCCAGAGCTTCAGGAAAAAGTTTTGTCTTACATTGCTGACTCAGCCTCCAGCTCTATCGCCTCCTCTTCTGAAGTTGTAAAAAATAAAAGCACTGAGTCGTCATTGGAGGCTCATGTTCATGAACCACACCTTTCCTTGTGTCCTTCACCCCAACCAAGATTGAAGGATGACGCAAACTACTGATTACTCCATGGAGCTGTTTTCACATACCATGCCTGGATTATCAAGTGAAATGGTGAATTACCCAGGCCAAGATGAATCTGACATGGAGTGCACTGATGCACAGCCACTGATAGATGATTCTGCTGGTACATTCACTCAGAGCACAACATTGTCCTCGCAGTGTACAGAGCCAGATTCTGACCCTGATGAGACTCAGGTGCCCCTTCCCGCACACTATACCACCATACACGGTGACACAGAGGAAGGTGCACATGACATTGAAGAGGAGGTGATGGATGACTCAGTTGTTGACCCAGATTGGCATCCATTGGGGGAAGAGGGTGCTGCTTCCAATAGCTCAGATGAGGAGGAGGAGCATCCACAGCAGACATCGACATCGCAACAGCTGTTATCTGGCAGGCCCGGAGCACTCCAAAGACAGGTTCCAAAAATCAAAAGAGTTGCTGGACAGCTTGTCCAGAGGGTCAAAATATCACAGCGTGCTAGGCCACAAAATGTCTGCCAAAGTAGGAAGAGTTCAGTGTGGCACTTTTTTGAACAAAATCCTCATGATCAGGCCAAGGTTATCTGTAAGAAGTGCGCAAAGACCTTTAGCCGAGGGAAAAATCTGAAAAATTTGAATACCAGTTGCATGCTTAGACATTTAACCAGCATTCACTTGCAAGCGTGGACACAACACCAAACCTCAAGTACCACATGTGCAACTGATCACAAAGAAGGTAGTCAGCAACGCTACATTGTTTCCCCCACTGTAAGCCCACCGGTTAGCACAGCAGCAAATGTTGAGGTGTCATTGCAAGGCCACAGCAGTCAGGGAATCCCACTGTTATATCAACGAAAGACTGAATCTAGGCCATCAGAAGAACACCAACTCCATCACCATCATCAACCATCTCTCAGTCCGCCCTGTCCACCGCTAGTTCCACCATATGCAGCTCTCAAGTCCAGCTCACCCTCCCAGACACTATGAGTAGGTCAAGAAAGTACTCAGTCTCTCATCCGCGTACACTGGGTTTGAACGCCCACATTGCCAAACTAATCTTGTTAGAGATGATGCCCTATCGGTTGGTGGAAAGCGCAGCTTTCCGCGAACACATGGCCTATGCAGTACCACGCTATGACCTACCCAGTCGCCACTTCTCTCGCAAAGCCATCCCAGCCCTCCACCATCATGTGAAAGACCGCATTGTCCATGCACTCAAGCAGTCAGTGAGTGGAAAGGTGCACCTCACATCTGATGCATGGTCCAGTCGGCATGGCCAGGGCCGTTACGTGTCCATCACTGCGCACTGGGTTAATGTGGTGGATGCAGGGTCCACAGGGGACTGTGGTGGTGGGACAGTGCTGCCTAGCCCACGGTATAGGAAACAGTTGGCTGTAGGCGTTCGACCCTCCTCCTCCTCCTCCAGAAGCGAAAGCTTGTCCACAGAACGCAGTCGTACGAGCACTCCATCTGCAGCTGCCACTGTTGCACACGAGGTGTCCCCCTATCGAGCAGCTAGTGGAAAGCGTTAGCAGGCTGTGTTGCAGATGATGTGTTTGGGCGACAGACACACCGCCGAGGTGCTGGCCGAGTACTTTCAGCGACAAACTGAGTCAGGGCTGGGCAGTGTACATCTTGAGGCAGGCAAGGTAGTTAGTGATAACGGCCGTAATTTTGTGGCAGCCATAGCCCTTTCAAAACTCAGCCACATACCCTGCTTGGCTCACACCTTGAACCTGGTGGTGCAGTGCTTCCTCAATAATTATCCGGAGTAAAAAGCCCTGCTCCAGAAGGTGCAAAGACTGTGCGCGCACATCCGCCGGTCGCCTGTACACTCCATTCGTATGCAGAAGCTGCAGCGATTGCTCCACCTTCCCAACCACCGCCTCATTATCGACATTGCAACAAGGTGGATCTCCACCCTGCACATGGTTGAGCGGCTGTGCAAGCAGAGGCAGGCCATAATGCATTTGTGGGAGGATACACGGCCAGGCACTTTGAGAGCAGACATGGAGTTGACAGGTGTGCAGTGGTCGAAGCTGAAAGACCTCTATAAAGTCCTTCAGTGTTTTAAGGAATGCACACGGCTGGTAATCGCAGACGACGCCATCCTAAGCATGAGCATCCCACTTATGCGTCTGCTCATGCAAACTTTGACGCACCTTAAGGAGCAGGCGTCTGCAGCCAATGTTGATGAGGAGGAAGAGGAGGAGGGAATCCTTGATGACATTCAGCCATTGTCTGCTCAGGGACCTCTCCTGGACGAGGTGGAGGAAGAAGAGGAGGAGGAGGATGATGATGGGGATGATTACTTAGGGGAGGAGGATGCATCTCGTGGGGCAAGTGAAAATGTTGGCGTGGCAAGGTCTGGTACAGGGTTTGTGCGTGACTGGAGGGATGTGGATTTGCCAGAAAGTGCTCCTCCACCCAGCACTCGCAGTGCATCATTGACACCGGGAACATTGGCCCACATGTCAGATTATGCCTTGCAGATCCTAAAAGGGACCCACGCATTGCCAAAATGATGAAAGATGATGACTACTGGTTGGCCAGCATCCTGGATCCACGCTATAAAGGCAAATTACAAAACATCATGCCACAGGAGAACCTTGACCTAATATTGGCTACTAAACAAGCAACTCTGGTTAACCGGTTGGTTGAGGCATTCCCAGCACACAGCAGCGGTGATGGTTCTCACACGAGCCGTACGGGCCGGGGGCAGCTTGGCAGAGGTGTTCTTGGTGCACACAGCAGAAGTGGCGTTGGAGACAGGGGTTTCATGACAATGTTGTGGACTGATTTTTCGCGGACCGCTCACACAACTGGTAATACTGCATCGATGGAAAGTGACAGGAGACAGCAGTTGTCAACTATGGTTAACAACTACTTTTCCTCCCATATCGATGTTCTCCCGCACAGGTCATTCCCCTTTGACTATTGGGCCGCTAAACTGGACACCTGGCCTGAATTGGCACAATATGCCTTACAGGAGCTCGCTTGCCCAGCTGCAAGTGTGCTATCGGAAAGAGACTTCAGTGCAGCTGGATCAATCCTGACAGAAAAAAGGACCCGTCTGTCAACCCAAAATGTGGATGATCTAACCTTCATTAAAATGAACCATGCATGGGTTTCCAAGGATTTTGTCCCACCTTCCCTTGATGACACATAGGTTGCCAGAAAAATGGCTTGCTTTGGTCCTCCTCCTATTCCGCGAACTTGACTATTTCGCCTTTTGCAGCAGCTGAATGACCCACATCTACATATGCCACTTTGTAAACCTCCCTAAGTGGGCGGCCCCCCCCATGGCCGGGGTCACCACCTAGCGCACAAAACCGTGCGAGTGTGAGTGCCGTTGCCCTGGACAGGTGGGTAGGCCGACTCTTGGGCGCGGGCACTGGCATAGGGTCCCTCATAGTGCAATCAAGTGTCTCTGACAGTGGTGGTGCACACCCGCCGTCAGACACACCGCCGTACTTTGAGGGGCCCAGTGCCAGTGCCGATGCCCACGAGTGTGCCCCCCTTGCTTGGGCAGGGCCCCAGCATTTGCAATGTTTAGCTCTCCCTGCTCCTCCGCTGTGTAGTCTGGCCTGTCAAATCCTTCACTGGGACTGCCACTACAAATTGATTGAACTGAAAGATGATGGTTAAGATGTAGCTATGCCCTGTCCTGCTGGCCGGGCTCTAGCTCCAGATAATCAGTGGCTTCATTTCTTATGGACGTCGACTCACAATTACATGAAGTGGTGGTTTATCATCAGCTTTCACAGTTTTCCTACTCACAAACGTGTGACATTCCGGCGCACATTTCAAAATGTGCCCTCTCATGCCAATCAAATAGAATCGCCTACGGCCTGTGGCTTCTGTCTTTTGCACTCCAAAGTTACGTGACAGATCATGATAGCCAGTGAGCACCATGTTTACATCGCTCCCTGTGATAAAAATTGGATTGAGATGAGTAACAGTGATGGAATCAATGGAAGTGCGATACAGCAAGACTTTATTCACAAAAAAAATGTTTTCACTGTCTCAACACACAAATTAATTGAGGGTCAGCATCGCCTATGAGAATTGTGATGGAAGTTTTTCCCGTGAATAATAATTCCTAGATTTCTGCAATCAATAGCCTTTATGTCACTAATTGTATGCATCTCATTGCCTATTGCTGAGAGGCTGGACTGTATTACTGAAACAGAAATATATATGAAGATTTAAAAATAACACCAAAAGTATATAGTTGTGTACGCCTCAAATGCATTTCCTTTTTTCCACTTTTTAGATTGCTGTGTAATCCATACTGAGAACACGGAGATTTTACATTTTTAAACTATGCTATATATACCTGCTATCCAGTGATAAAGTACACTTTCTCAACTTTGTACAATCTGGTCAAATCCATACTGGGCCTGAGAACATCTGAGTCTGCCTCCTGATCTATAGACATATATTTTTAATTTGTAAACTAGGCTACATATATACGTGTTATCCGGTGAAACTGTACCCTTTATCAACTTTCTACAATGTTGTTGAATCCATACTGGGCCTGAGAACGGCTGCCGAGCTGTTAAGCAAGCTACAGCACCTGTGGTTTGGACCCGTAATTTTTTCAGGAATGACGGTTAGGCCTAACTCCGGAATTGCGGTTGACCTGAACTTACTGGGAAATCATCGTTCGCGGGGAATAATCTGAATCCCAGATCCCCATCACTAACGGAGTTCAGCAGGTTATCTGCACCTGTAAGCGACAAAAGCTGGTCCTTTCAGTGTAGCGTGCATGCAGCCCCGGACATGTACTGGCATGCTAGATCTGTTATTGCTCGATCTCACGTGCCACAGCCTCGCGTATCCCTCTAGTAAGCTTGACGCGTACCGCGGGACCATGCCGGAGTCTTGGTCGTTAACGGAATAAAGCTGAAAAATCGCTAGCACAACTACAAACGGACATACCACACCACACACAGAATCGACAAAGCTTGCAATCTGTCCATCTTTTCTGTAGCTTGTATGGTAGTGGTTTCCCGGGTGCAGTCCAATTAAGCCACAGGCTCCACTCCTGGTGGTGCCCTTTTGGACATTCCTTTAAGGTTCAGCTTTGCAATCATACTGCCCCCGGAAACCAAAAACTTTGCCTTCAGGGACGCTGTTTGGAGGTTCGTGGGAATAACGCTGCCCGATCAGCAGTCGGCATATGGGTTGCCCTCCCAGGGCTGTGGGGTACTCGGTACCGGGCCAGTGTCAGTGGGATGTGTCACAGCAGCGGTGACCCGGACGGTGGCCCTGGGCGCCCATGTGAATGGCGTGGTATAATGGTAAAGAGTTTATATAGATAGTTTGACGCCACCTGTGGTGTTCGGCAACATAGATGTTAGGCCGACGCTGCATGCAGATCCTCTGGGACTGATGGTGTTGTGCAGCAAAGATGGTGAAGCTCCCCACAGGTGGAGCTGGAGTCCCAGGGAAGTGTAGATGTAGTGATGGGGGAAAGGCACAGGCGGTGTAGGTGCTGGTACCCAGATGTAGCGGTGCTGGAATAACTGTAGGACACCAGAGCGTGCAGTTCCAAAGCTTTACTCACAGTCTGCAGGTTACACAGATGCCTGCCTCCGTGCTGTGTCCTCTGGGTCAGGACCTCAGCCAACCTCCGGGACCAGAATGGAAAGCTCCATTCCAACACTCCGCCAACATGTACCTTCCTGAACGTCTCCTTTCTAGCGCTTGTGGGGGAAGCACTCACAGGACCGTGGTTCACTGAAACGCCTCGTGTCTAACAGATGTTCCTCAGACTTTACTTGTATGGCAGACAGCTGTAGCCTTTTCCTTCTGCCTTGCACACGACGATGCTGGGGCCTCCGAGCCTTAGTTGGGTACAGAGCATTTATAGCTGCTACTTCCCCCGGTTTCTGCTGCAGGAACGTCAGTGTCCCTACAAACTCGGAGACTGGAATCCGGACCATGCGCTCCAGCTAGGAGTGAGCCTTAACTCTGCTCATCCTCCAGCTCCCCTTCTCACGTCCACACACTTCCCCTTCCCTGCACAGAGTGCCCTAACTTACCTCCTCCCGACCACAGAGAGCAGCTCCTCAGCAGTCAGGTTCAGAGGTCTCCCTGCTGGCCTGGAGTGGGAAATGTGTTGTGTGTTGGTTTCACTGCTAGAGAGATCTTTCGTTGCTCCCAAGCTTGACAACACACTCCCTAGGAGGAAGGCAATGCCACAGTGGCGACCATACTCTTGGGGACGCCACAAGTGCACTGAGGCCCAGCCACTGCTGGATGATGCTGCTGGTACATTGACCCTGACCACTACATTCCCCTCGCACTCTACACAGCCAGAATCTGACCCAGAGGAAACTCAGGTTCCCCTTCCCGCATACTATACCACCTTACACGGTGACAAAGAGGAAGGTGCAGATGAAAGTGCAGGTTCCTTGAGCAGGTGGGGGGGCATACTCATGGGCGATGGCACTGGCACAGGGCACCGCATAGTACGCAAAAGTGTCTCTGCCGGCGGGAGGGCCTAAACAGCCAAGTGCAGTGAGATGGAAGATGGGGACGACAAGGAGTTCAGAGTAGTGCAGGGATTCCCTAGCAAGGAGACTTATGTAATTGTTTTCAATGTTGGGACAGCAATTTTTGGGGAGCACTATACTCTGGTGAATGATATATGGGGCCCACCATAGACTGGAGCATTCCAAAGGTGGACATCAGACACTGGAGTAGCATTTACAGGGCCCATTATACACTAGAGCAGTAGAAATGGGGCCCATTATATATGGAGCATTATTTGGGCCCATAAGACAGTGGAGCTTCATCCATTGGGACCAACATATACTGTAGCATTATGTGGAGCTCATCATATACAGTTTGAAACATTATATGGGAATAATGATTCCGTATGGAGAAATATATGGGCCTCATTACTCTATATAGCGCACTAAGCGCTGGCCATAATACTGTATGGAGTTATATACTGTCCGTTTTTGGAGGTATTGGAGAATTTAAAATGGATATCAGTCATGAGATGTAAGAAGTGAAGTATTTTTCATTGTACTATACTGCTATTTCTCTGCCGTACCGGAGCATCATGAGTTGTGGTATGTGTTAAAGGGGCGCTCTTTGGCCCTGGGCCCACGAAAACCTGGAGCCAGCCCTCCCCCCCCCCACAACTGTAGCCAAATAACCCCCATTTTTCAGTGCGTAACTAGTATTATGAAGTTAATTAAGGTTGACAAGCTTCAGTAACAAGAATTTATGCTTTTGGCAGTCAAATGGGCACTGTTGGTGTGTTTCCTGTCCTCCTCTCACTGCCGACTTTAATTCTCCATTGACTTACATTGGGTTTCGTGTTTCGGGACAACCCGGACTTTTCCCTACAGTCGGCCGATTTTGCTCGACCCGACTTTAGGAAAAGTCGGGTTTCATGAAACGAAACTCGACCCTAAAAAACCAAAAGTCGCTCAACACTACTAACAACACAACTAACAGTAGCCGTGGAGCGTACCTACGATGCCCTAGACACCTCGGCCGGAGAATTAACTAGGCCTATAGCAAGAAACGTGAAATCTAAACTGCGCCGGAGTAGAACCCCAAAGAAATAGATAGCCCCCAAACATATATTGTCGGTGAGACCAGATGAGGGACAAACATAGGCAGAAAATAGACTGAGCAAATGATGGGGCCCAAACTGTCTAGATAGGATAGGAAAGGAAAGACACTGTCTGCAATCATGCAAAAACCCTAAGAAATCCAACACGTCTGATGTACAAAAAACACTGAGGTCTCACGACCTCTCCCCCACTATATCAGCATTCTGGTGTAAACTGGCAGCAAAGCAAAAGAGACTAATATAACAGGGGACTGAATAAACTGATACAAGCAGTAACATATGGAGCGGGGTCCAGCACAGCCCCAGCAGGGAGCACTCTGGACCCGCACAGCAAAGCAGAAAGAGGCAAAACCAGATCAGAAGCAAAGGATTAGCAAATAAACAACTTAGCTGAAAAAGGCAGGATCAGGCAGGAGACAGCAAACCTCAAGTTGCACAGGAAGAACTAATCACAAGCAACAATTGAGGGAAGCCTGCTCACTTAAATACTCCCAATCAGTAACCCCAGATTTCCAATCATCATCGTCAGGTGGCAGACCTCGGTCAATCCGGCCAGCTCCACTACCCACAGTAACCACCAGAGGGAGCCCCAACTCAGAAGTAAGAGAATTCACAACAGTACCCCCCCTTGAGGAGGGGTCACCGAACCCTCATCCATGCCACCAGGCGGATCAGGATGGGCCCGGTGAAAAGCATGAACCAATCTCTCGGTATGAATGTCAGAAGCAGAGACCCAAGAATTATCCTCCTGGCCATAACCTTTCCACTTGACCAAGTACTGGAGTCTCCGTCTAGCCAGATGAGTATCCAATATCTTCTCTACCTCATACTCCAAATTACCCTTAACCAATACAGGGTCAGGGAGCACCGCCATGGGAACCACTGGCTCCACAAACCTTTTCAACAAAGATTTATGAAAAATGTTATGAATCTTAAACGTAACTGGAAGAGCCTAACTGAAAGAAACGGGGTTAAGGATTTCCAAAATCTTATAAGGTTCAATGAACCTTGGCTTGAATTTTGGAGATGCAACCTTTATAGGAATATTTTTTGAAGAAAACCAACCATATCACCCACTTTAAACCGGGGACCAATGGTCCTTTGCCGGTTGGAAAACCGTTGGGCCTTTTCCTGAGAGTGGGACAACTTATCCACTACTTGGTCCCAAATCTGCTGCATTCTCTCTACCACTCCCAATCAGTAACCCCAGATTTCCAATCATCATCATCAGGTGGCAGACCTCTGTCAATCCGGCCAGCTCCACTACCCACAGTAACCACCAGAGGGAGCCCCGACTCAGAAATAAGAGAATTCACAACATCGGACCTTCCAAACCGGGACTGTCACCCCTGCTCTTGCTCAAATGTGCATGCCTCGCTCCCTATCTCTGACAAGGTCATGCGGTAATTCACTCGCAAGTGCTCTTGCTACGCCTGTTTTGCCAGCACATCTCGCAAGCCTGTCACCAGATGATCCCGCAACAGTACGTCAGTAGGCCCTACACCTATTCCATCTTTTCTAGTGATAGCAGTATGGATCTCCTGAAGGGCATTCATGTACTGAGTTACCGTTTCCCCTCTCCTTGCACACGGCTAAAGAGATGCATCCATAATTCCTCTACATCCATGGGGTCCCCATGGGTCGCCTCCAAGACTTGGTGTACCTTGTTAAAGTAGTCTCACTCTCTGGGGGGTTGTAACATTACTGAATCTCTGGCTTCTCCATCCAAGGCCATCATGGCCACCTCAGCTTCTAATTCAGGAGTCAAGGGGTACATCCTCATCATCCCTCTAATGCGCTCAGTCCAGCTCCATAACATGGTATTTATCCCTGTGAACTTAGGGAGGTTACTCAACATTGCCCCCAGGGAGATACTGGACCTAGGGCTCACCCCATCTGCTTGATCTGCCACCTCTGCTGACTACACCAAGTGTAGAAATCACAGGAAAGCAGTATGCAGTGACGAGTAAGAGGCAGAACAAGAGTTAACGGGTTTATCACAGGGAATACTACACGGAGGGAGGTAATGGGTTAATAGAGGGTAAACATGAACGTTATATCTATATAAGAACGATGGTTCATGAAACAGGTAAACTTATCAGTCTGCTGGTGTCCTGGCTGTGAAAGCTTGCAATCCCACGGCAGCGTCCATGTAGGTGATGCGTAAAGTCTTTGACGTGATTCTGATGGTAGTTGAGAAGCTGGTTCCCGATGATGGTGGTGTATCCAGGCTCTCCTAAGCATGGTCCTGCATTACTGGGTTGACGAACATGTGGTGTCACAATCTGTGGAATCCCCGAAGCATAGCTCAGTTCATAGGTGGCAGCGGGGGATGAAACTGCCCAACTCTGGGTGAAGCACCAGGTCAGTATTAGGCCGCAAGTCAGCGGCAATCTGTGGGACGATGTCAGGAGACTTCTCAGTGTCAAGCATGAGCAGCTATGGTCTGCTCACAGTGCGGGCATAGGCCGGGGAAATACAGCACGGAACTGGGGTATCGCGTTGCTGACAGGAGAGTGAACCAACCTTCTGCTGCCGCACTGTCTTCCCACCAAGTCCCCCGCTTTTCTGTGCACCTTCCTTTTTATCCCAGACACGCCCCCTACAGTCAAGTGCAAAGGTCTGTCCGGGCCAGAAAGCTTTCCCCCTGGCAGCAATGGTGACAGCCCCTACAGTTCCGAAACTGGTGCAAGAGAGGTACCACCGGCCCGATCCATCTTCCTACACTTACGAGAGAAAACACATGTAAGGACTACACCAAAACTCTAGGGTGGATTTGAATGATTTGAAATCACTAATGAATACTTTGATCAGATAGTTTGCTAAAAATAAATACATTACTTAATCATCTAGAATAACAATTAAATGTAATTTATTTAATAAAATGTGCGTGTAAACAACTAAAATAGCATTTCTCGATGTTCTTGCTAAAATGTTAGTTATACCGAGACGCATGCCAATGGAGGCGGAGCTGAACAGAGGAGGCGCGGCAGTGGGCAGAGTTTCATGGAGGAAGTCCGCATCCCTCCGCAGCTCCTCCATATGCTAGTGTGAAACTAGCCTTAAAATATAAAAATGATGGTTAATCCCTTGTTCATACAATTTCCCTCAGTGTTGATTACTGGTGTAGTAACTGTGTCGACATCATATATTTTCAATTAGAACCCTTGTAAATGTAGAGTAAATCTAGTAGAAATGTAGCTGAATGAATGGTGAAGCGCAAAGTATTGCGAGTTAGTCAATTTACATATACATGCACTGCTGCAAACAAGTACCTAATTGTCATGATCCAGGTTGGATATGACAGAGAAAATGCACAAGTAACCTTTTTTTCCTGTGAGCTGTTTGCTCAGGGTTGGTTTTGCCCCCGGTGGCCATTAAGGGTTAATACACAGTGGTGTATTTTTCTTAGTTTCCCCCGGTGGCCATTAGGGTCATTGCACTTTGGTTACTTTAGTTTTGTGCACGTAATTATAAAACAGGTGTGATTGCTCTATAAAAGAGTGTCAGGTGTGGTAATCACTGTAGGTGATAGTCCTCAGTTACAAGCAAGCCTGGGTGAAGGATGGAGCTGAAGGAGAGTCCCGGGCAGCTCAATGAGAGTCCTGGAGTGGCAGCTATGGTGTCTGCGAGGAGGGCTGGCATGGCTTGGTGGAGTTGCAGCTATGGTGTCAACAAGGAGTTCTTGTATGGCTTGGTGGAGTGGCAGCTATGGTGTAGAGCTGCACTCGTGATGCTGGACTTGGTTGCTGGAAAGCTGGACTCAAGATGCTGGACTCTTTTGCTGGAAAGCTGGACTCATATGCTGGACTCTGTTTGCTCCAAGGCTGCACTATGATGTTGGATCCGGTCGAAGGAAAAGATGCACACCGGTGGTGGGCTCTGTTGCTGGGAGCGTAAGCAACAGAGCAAAGCTAAGTGGTGTTTCCCTGTTTTGTCTCTTTTCCTTATGTATGTTTTAGTGCAGTGGTGGGATTAATTAGTTTCCGCACCTGCCATTACACTAGAAAGGGGTAGGTGGAGGGCGAGCTAGGGTTTAAAGGTATCCTGAGCGGCGCCCAGTGCGGAACCGGCCTAGGGAACGTTAGGAGTGTAGAGACACTGACTCAGGGGATTGCAGCATGTCTACACTTTCCCGTTCCCTATGGCAAGGCCACCATTGTTATTGTTACACAGGTTTTCCCTTTTATTGTTTAAATTCACCTTACTGGAGGCGGGGTTTCCAGACATACATGTATTTCCGAAATTCGCCTGTTGGAGGCGGCGTATCCAGCTGCACATTTTATTATTTCGCCCAACTGGAGGCGGTGTATCCCGGGTCACACGTGTCATCTAAATCTGCCCTGCTGGTGGTGCTGTGTCCAGCCACGCGTGACCGTGACACTAATGATGTAGAGTGAGTCCCATTAATCCCTATATAGAGTTCATTGTTTGCAGTCTCTCTTGAGCGGCACCCCAGATGTCAGCGATTGGTCAAAGGGGATAGGTCTTCAGGTGACCATTGGTGTGCTGTCACGTTGTTAATATGGATTGCATGATGGACCAGGCTTCTTTCCCACTTGTTTCAGAAATGTCTGTTTCCTTCCTCAGCGATGGTCCAAATAGGTGGATTTAACTCTTTTATAGTTCTGTTAGTTGGCAACACCTGCATATACAGTCCTTGAGCTCCCATATTAGCTAATGGAATGCAAAAAGTTCAATCTAGCTGTTCAACACCAGAGACATCTGCTTGATATAATCCTTCTCTCGCCAGATCTCTTTTAACTTTTGTATACCCCATTCATGGGTGCCATTAACAGAGCCTCTATGTTTCTCAGCAGAGTGTATAGATAGAGGGTGACCTTGGAATTTATTTTGCATATTACACATATGTTCACCTATTCTTTGGACAGTTAATAGTGCCACTATGGTTATCTGTAATTTGTAAAAAGATATTACGTTTGCCTTGTTGTGCTCCATCATGCTGGAAAAAAATATTATTTATCACTAAATTGTTCCTAGACCATTGGGAGAAGTTTCTCAAGGAGGATGTTTAGATACCATGCTTTAGTCATGACAGTGTTATTAGGCAAACTTGCGAGTGAGCCCACTCTCATGGATGAAAGGCAAATCCCCACTATAAACATAAATGGAGCGCCCGCTAGGGCCGTGGGGTACTCGGTACCAGGCCAGTACTTAAAGGGGAAGTGTAACAGCAGTAGTGACCCGGTCCGTGGCCCTGGGCATCCAATAAAAGGGGAATAGTGAAAGAAGGGAAAAATAAAGTGTTTGTAATAAACTTTGTGATAAAGTGTTCAGTGTCCACCTGTGGTTTCTGGTCAGAGGTGACTAGCGCTGCAGGGCAGATCCTCTGGGACTGGTGGTAATGCAGCCAAGTTGGTACAGCTCTCCACAGGCAGAGCTTTGTCCCAGGGGAGTTGTGATAGAGAAGATGTTGTATTTGATGATGATAGATGTAGCAGAGTTGGATAGGTGAAGCAGGAATAATTAGAGGACACAACAGAGTGCAGTTTCCTTTACAATTTACTGAGCTGTGCAGGTACAGTCCAGGGCTCAAGTTACAGATGGTTCTGGAGTCGGTCAGCCTGTTAGCAATTTGGTGATCTCTTTTTTCAGGTGGGTTGAGAGGCCTCCTTTCTAGCACTATTTTCTGAGGTACTTGTTGCTGTAAACTCTATTCAAGTTCCTCCCTCTGTCTGCAACTTATGTAGAACTCCACTCGCATGACAGGCAACTGTAGACTGCTTCAGAGATCGCTCCTATCTGGTGTCTCCGGCTCACATCTGCTGCTGTGTCATCAAGTATCAGTTGGGAACAGAGGATCTATAGTCTGCTGCTGGGGCTTTAGTACCCACACAGCCTCAGGCTCTGGGGCCTGATCTCTGGCACTCAAGCCTGGGGGTGAGCTCAGCTATAGCTCCTGTCCCACAACTCCTTTCCACATGTCCTGTCTCAACCCTGTTCAGGCACTAACTCCTCACAAACTTCCTCCTCCTGACCAGAAAGAGCAGCTCGCCTGTTGTCGGGTTTAGAGCTCCCCCTGCCGGCCTGGAGCAGGAACTGTGTTGTATGCTGGAACAATCTGGTAAGGGGATTCCATCTTTGCTTCAAGGCATGACATCTCTCCTCCCTGGAAGGAGGCAAGGTCATTGTGGCAACCGAACTCCTGGTGTGCCACATAAATGGTCTCAGGATGCTTTACTGTTGTCATTACCCAAACGCATGGTAGTGCTGCTCACTTGATCTTTTCCAATCATTTTCCAGATATCCCATATAGTCTGAAGGGGGCTTGATAGCAGAAAATAACTTGGGAGGATGTATAGCGATTGGACTACAGCAGACTGGGGTAAAGTTGTTTTATCTGATGAGGGCCCTTCAGACTTTTTAGGGCATAAGAATGATTGTTCAAGCACTGATTATACAACAACAGGTTGCCAACAATCATGATTTTGTCCATAAGTTGATATCCCTCATGCAAGGGTGAATTGCACATGTCTTGAAAAATAAGGACCAACACTGTAAATATTGAGTCTTTGCAGAAACTCATCGTATATGTCAATACAAGTTTAAATACTTATGACATGCTTTTAACTGTACGTCAGTAATTATAGAAACATCTGACTAAAAGATATAAAAACCCTGGAGTCACAATGTGGAGACATGGGGGGCAGCGGGTGCCCTACTCCACTAGCTGAAATCGCATGAACAGGGATCATCCCGCCAAACGCCCTCTCCCCTTTCACCGCGGGCGTAATACTACTCAGACAACAAATGGTGAAAGTAAAACAATGTGACAATACTTTATTGAACCACAAAACAGGTAAATAGCATGTAGAAGATTTCCAACAAAATACCCAAGATAATGCAAAATTACAATGTCTCACCCTTCCGCTTACTCGCCAGGAACAGAGCAGCTGTGACCAAAGCTTCTACAGCCGACTACCCCACCTGGCATGCACACAAAGAGTAAGTGACAACAACCTTAGGAAGATGACAGTCAATGAGGTTTAAGGCCAGTTGACCGGAAGGATACAACCTGGATTCTCCGAACATCTCCATGAAGCCAGGTGACTGGTGGATCCCATTCCTGGCTTTCACAAATGTATCCATGGGGCTCAGGTGACTGGCGTATCCAAATCCAGACCACCCCAAGCATATCTATGTTTCAGCGATGCTCAACGGAGTAGAAATGTATACTTCCAACCGAGGCCATGGTCCCCTAAGCTGGCATCCTGTAGAATGACAAATCTGTGTCCCTTGAGATGGAACCATGATGTCTTGGCTGCAGTCCTGTAGAGAGTCTCTGGTTCTTTGGATCTCTGGATCTCTTGACTGTCTGGATATCTGGAGGTATATTTGTATATAGAGGTATCTATTCTTTTCATAGTTAACAAATGTCCTTCAAGCCAGCATTCACAGGTAAAGGGAAAAAATGGTGATGAGACCAAATCGCATTGTTTGAATATGTAATCTATTTGAATAGTTTAACCTCCTCTGTTTTGCAAGTGAACAAAATATCTGGACTGGACAATGTGTAATCAGCATATCAGCAAACATCATTGTTCCATGACCCTGCATGACTGTTTTAAAAGGAAAGCAGACAATATGTTGTAGGAGCCGATATTAGATGCAAACATTAGCCATTTAAAAATATAATTTAACCTACAAGAAGAATCATCATTTCAGTCTCTTGACCAACTGAACAAAAAAAATAAATTCAAAAGTTAACATATAGATTACAGTCCATTCCTCACGGCTTTCTGAAAATAGACATCTGGCTAATAAAGATAAAATGCTATGTTGTCACATGTAACTTTGTGAAAAACTCAATTTGTGTCAGTTTCAAAACTTTTGGCCACGACTGTAGAAAACTTATTGTACACACTAGACTTATCATTACTACATTAAATTACCTTATGTTAAACACTACTAGAGTACTGTGATGGACCTGTACAAACATTTTATACAAGCTTTTTCATAAAAGTATGTCATAGATCTACATTTCCTCTCTTTTCTGCTTCTCTGAAGTAAGATTATTTGGCACCAGCATACACACAAAATGTTTTAAGACATTAGAATTTATAGGGGTTTCCTGACCTGGTGATATTGATGCTAGATTGGGGTGGGTCTGACATCCAGCACCCATACTGATCAGCTGCTTTGCTCTGCTCATTGCTTACATCCAGCCAGCACCGGATTTGAGAACAGATGATACTCAGGGCCGGCCAGAACGTATAGGCGAACTAGGCGGCCACCTAGGGCGCCGACCCAAAGGGAGCGCCAGAGAAAAAATAGAAAAAATTATAAAAATCTTTTCAAAAGGCAAAAAGTTTTAGGGATGGAAAGAAAAGTGTACATATTTAAGGGCAAATATGACGCAAGAGAGGTTGGTTGGGTTGGCAACAATTTCGATAGAATCTGAAGTTGCTAAACAAATTAATCTCGGTGACTTAGTGTCATCCTTTTCAAGAAAAAGGCAAGGAAACAAAAATTTTAATTACCTATGGTCGTTTTTGTTTTGTGTTATTGATTACTTTGTATATATTTGTCCTATACAACTTCTCAGAAGATTAATGCGTTAGGAGAGAGGTAATTAATCATTTTTTTTGTGGTTTATTTTTCTCCTAAATTTATATCCCAAGTTTTCATCTACTGCCAAGAATAGTAGGGGCGCAACAAAATAGTTTCACCTAGGGCGCCGTAATCTCTCGGGCCAGCCCTGATGATACTCCGAGTGTCTGGTGACAATAAGTCATCAATGTCATAAGTGGATGACTGGCTGGAATACCCCTTAACCGTATCTGTTGTCATTTGTGAACAAACCCTTAACTCCGCTAGTCTCTATTAGTACCATTGAAGTAAATGAAGCAAACCTGTCACAAAACTGAGTCTAAGAACACACGGAGTGTTCGAAATGCGTTCAGTTCTTCAATTTTCTGGAACCCTTGACTTTTTTGCCACATTGGTTGTCACTATCATTTTGTCACAACAGAAAATGCTCATTTTAATGGATTTAATAATGACTTTTTGATTTCATCTGCCAAAGCTGTATTTTTCTCCAAACACACCCACCTTGCCTCAGCATCTGGCAGTGAAATGATCTCATGCTCCTTCCCATTGAATTCATTGGGAATCAACTAAGGGTGAGCTGAAGAAACTTCACTTTTCTCACAGTATGACTTCTGTCCTGTATACTGGATGTAATGCTCAGTATCTGTATTATTCTGTATATATACACTGCACAGTACCACTTCTCCTGTCTTGTATACTGGGTGTAATTGTCAGTATCTGTATTATTCTGTATACACTGCACAGTACCATTTCTCATGTTTTATATACTAGGTAGTGTTGAGCGATACCATCCAATATTCAGAAACATCGAATCGGATTGGATCGGCCCGATACACAAAAAGTATCGGGTATCGCCGATTCCGATACCGGAAGTCCCATTCAAGTCAATGGGACAGAAATATCGGAATTAAAAAAAACCTTACTTGCCTTGTGCATCCTGTTTGGGAGGGAGGAAGAGTGTGGGCGGTGCATGGGCAGACACTGGGCGTGTCTGTGTGTGCGGGGTCTGTGCGGGCCGCTCGGGGGTCGGTGCCAACTATCGGGGGCCTGTGCCACCTGCCGGTGGTCTGTACGGGCCTCTCGGGGGTCTGTGCCGACTGTCGGGAGCCTGTGCTGGCTGCCGGTGGTCTGTACGGGCCTCTCGGGGGTGTGTGCCGACTGTCGGGGGCCTGTGCCGGCTGCCGGTGGTCTGTATGGGCCTCTCGGGGGCCTGTGCTGGCTGCTGGTGGTCTGTACGGGTCTCTCGGGGGTCTGTGCCGACTGTCGGGGCCTGTGCCGTCTGCCGGTGGTCTGTACGGGCCTCTCGGGGGCCTGTGCCGGCTGTCGGTGGTCTGTGCCGGCTACCAGGAGACTGTGCCGGCTGCCGGTGGTCTGTACGGGCCTCTCGGGGGCCTGTGCCGGCTGTCGGTGGTCTGTGCTGGCTGCCGGGGGCCTGTGCCAGCTGCCGGTGGTCTGTGCGGGCCTGCCGGGGGGTCTTGTGTGTGTGCAGGCATCGTCCGATGGGACTACAAGTCCCATCGGGCGATGCCTGCTACAGTGACAGTGATTGACACATTAGCCAATGATGGGACAGTAGTAGTCCCATCATCCGGCTAATGTGTTGAATGTAAAAAAAACAAAAACAAAAAAAAACCATATTACATACATACTACATATAAAGTATACTACATTAATACAACATACATACATACTACATTCATACAACATACATACATACTACATACTACATAAATGCTACATATATACAACATTCATACAACATACATACATACTACATACTACATACATGCTACATATATACTACATTCATACAACATATATATTACATTAATACAACATACATACACAAGACACAAAAACAGAACACAGTATGACAAACGTGCATAAATACTCTGCTGTAAAACATATGTAACTGTAAGCAGCAAGTGCCAGTAAAAGATGTTAACAAAACCAGGGTATTTTGTTGATACGTTTTTTTGCAAAAAAATGTACGCTAAGCCACTCCGCCGCGTCAAGGCATACCCTTCTCGGAGCAGTCCTATCTAATATATTTAAAAACCTGAACATGTGAATAATACCTTCATGAGCAGGGTTCAGAAAGGCGCTGCCCGGTATGGGCTCGCTGGGCAAAATGGCTTTTTATGCATGTCCCAAAGGAGAGAGGCGGAGATCTCCCAGAGCTTGCATAAGCAAGAAATCAATGGATTCAGAACACATGACACATGCACAAAAACTGAACGGGTCATAAGACCCTGTTCACACCACCCAAGAACTAAGACACAAAAACAGAACACAGTATGACAAACGTGCATAAATACTCTGCTGTAAAACATATGTAACTGTAAGCAGCAAGTGCTAGTAAAAGATGTTAACAAAACCAGGGTATTTTGTTGATACGTTTTTTTGCAAAAAAATGTACGCTAAGCCATTCCGCCGCGTCAAGGCATACACTTCTCGGAGCAGTCCTATCTAATATATTTAAAAACCTGAACATGTGAATAATACCTTCATGAGCAGGGTTCAGAAAGGCGCTGCCCGGTATGGGCTCGCTGGGCAAAATGGCTTTTTATGCATGTCCCAAAGGAGAGAGGCGGAGATCTCCCAGAGCTTGCATAAGCAAGAAATCAATGGATTCAGAACACATGACACATGCACAAAAACTGAACGGGTCATAAGACCCTGTTCACACCACCCAAGAACTAAGACACAAAAACAGAACACAGTATGACAAACGTGCATAAATACTCTGCTGTAAAACATATGTAACTGTAAGCAGCAAGTGCTAGTAAAAGATGTTAAGAAAACCAGGGTATTTTGTTGATACGTTTTTTTGCAAAAAAATGTACGCTAAGCCACTCCGCCGCGTCAAGGCATACCCTTCTCGGAGCAGTCCTATCTAATATATTTAAAAACCTGAACATGTGAATAATACCTTCATGAGCAGGGTTCAGAAAGGCGCTGCCCGGTATGGGCTCGCTGGGCAAAATGGCTTTTTATGCATGTCCCAAAGGAGAGAGGCGGAGATCTCCCAGAGCTTGCATAAGCAAGAAATCAATGGATTCAGAACACATGACACATGCACAAAAACTGAACGGGTCTTATGATAGGACTGCTCCGAGAAGGGTATGCCTTGACGCGGCGGAGTGGCTTAGCGTACATTTTTTTGCAAAAAAACATATCAACAAAATACCTTGGTTTTGTTAACATCTTTTACTAGCACTTGCTGCTTACAGTTACATATGTTTTACAGCAGAGTATTTATGCACGTTTGTCATACTGTGTTCTGTTTTTGTGTCTTAGTTCTTGGGTGGTGTGAACAGGGTCTTATGACCCGTTCAGTTTTTGTGCATGTGTCATGTGTTCTGAATCCATTGATTTCTTGCTTATGCAAGCTCTGGGAGATCTCCGCCTCTCTCCTTTGGGACATGCATAAAAAGCCATTTTGCCCAGCGAGCCCATACCGGGCAGCGCCTTTCTGAACCCTGCTCATGAAGGTATTATTCACATGTTCTGGTTTTTAAATATATTAGATAGGACTGCTCCGAGAAGGGTATGCCTTGACGCGGCGGAGTGGCTTAGCGTACATTTTTTTGCAAAAAAACGTATCAACCAAATACCCTGGTTTTGTTAACACCTTTTACTAGCACTTGCTGCTTACAGTTACATATGTTTTACAGCAGAGTATTTATGCACGTTTGTCATACTGTGTTCTGTTTTTGTGTCTTAGTTCTTGGGTGGTGTGAACAGGGTCTTATGACCCGTTCAGTTTTTATGCATGTGTCATGTGTTCTGAATCCATTGATTTCTTGCTTATGCAAGCTCTGGGAGATCTCCGCCTCTCTCCTTTGGGACATGCATAAAAAGCCATTTTGCCCAGCGAGCCCATACCGGGCAGCGCCTTTCTGAACACTGCTCATGAAGGTATTATTCACATGTTCAGGTTTTTAAATATATTAGATAGGACTGCTCCGAGAAGGGTATGCCTTGACGCGGCGGAGTGGCTTAGCGTACACATTTTTTTGCAAAAAAACGTATCAACAAAATTCCCTGGTTTTGTTAACATCTTTTACTAGCACTTGCTGCTTACAGTTACATATGTTTTACAGCAGAGTATTTATGCACGTTTGTCATACTGTGTTCTGTTTTTGTGTCTTAGTTCTTGGGTGGTGTGAACAGGGTCTTATGACCCGTTCAGTTTTTGTGCATGTGTCATGTGTTCTGAATCAACATACATACATACATGCTACATATATACTACATTCATACAACATACATACATACATACTACATATATATTACATTCATACAACATGCTACATACTACATACATACTACATGTATACTACATTCATACAACATACATACATACTACATACTACATACATGCTACATATATACTACATTCATACAACATACATACATACTACATACATGCTACATATATACTACATTCATACAACATACATACATACTATATACATGCTACATATATACTACATTCATACAGCATACATACATACTACAAACTACATACATGCTACATATATACTACATTCATACAACATGCATACATAGACCTACAGTACATACTACATACATACAACATGCTACAGACATACAACATACATACATACTACATACTACATACATACTGCATACAATACATTCATACAATACATACATATAGACATACAGTACATATAACATAGAGTACATACTCACCATCACTTGTCACTTTGATCCCCGAAGCCAGTGTCATCTGTGGAAAAATATTAAAATAACAAACAATATACTCCCTGATCCACAGAAATCCACGTGTCCCGCACCGATCTCCTATGGAGAACAGCAGCATCAGCTGATGCGACTGCTCTCTACGGGGCTCCAGGAATCCAGTGACGGGATATATACTACAGGTATCCTGTAGGTATCCTTCCGCACTGTATTCCTCCGCCACTGTAAAAAAATAGTCCCTGGTCTCACTTTATGGCAAAAGCTGTGTGGGAACTTTCTCACACAGCAATGCCAAAAGTGAGACTAGGGACGATTTTTTTACAGTGGCGGAGGAATACAGTGCGGAAGGATACTTACCTCCCGTCATTGGATTATTGAAACCCCTAGAGAGCAGTCGCATCAGCTGATGCTGCTGTTCTCCATGGGAGATCGGCGTGGGACCCTCATGGATTTCTGTGGATCAGGGAGTATATGGCTTGTTTGTTATTTTCATATTTTTTCATAGATGACACTGGCTTCGGGGATCAAAGTGACAAGTGATGGTGAGTGTGTACTCTATGTTGTACGTACTGTATGTCTATATGTATTGTATGAATGTATTGTATGCAGTATGTATGTAGTATGTATGCAGTATGTAGTATGTATGTATGTTGTATATCTGTAGCATGTTGTATGTATGTAGTATGTATGTAGTATGTACTATGTATGTATGTTGTATGAATGTAGTATATATGAAGCATGTATGTAGTATGTAGTATGTATGTATGCTGTATGAATGTAGTATATATGAAGTATGTATGTAGTATGTATGTTGTATGAATGTAGTATATATGTAGCATGTATGTAGTATGTAGTATGTATGTATGTTGTATGAATGTAGTATATATGAAGTATGTATGTAGTATGTATGTATGTTGAATGAATGTAGTATATATGAAGCATGTATGTAGTATGTATGTTGTATGAATGTAGTATATATGTAGCATGTATGTAGTATGTAGTATGTATGCTGTATGAATGTAGTATATATGAAGTATGTATGTAGCATGTATGTATATTGTAGGAATGTAGTATATATGTAGCATGTATGTAGTATGTAGTATGTATGTATGCTGTGTGAATGTAGTATATATGTAGCATGTATGTAGTATGTAGCATGTATGTATGTTGTATGAATGTAGTATATATGTAGCATGTATGTAGTATGTAGTATGTATGTATGCGGTGTGAATGTAGTATATATGTAGCATGTATGTAGTATGTATGTATGTTGTATGAATGGAGTATATATGAAGCATGTATGTAGTATGTATGTATGTCATATGAATGTAGTATATATGAAGTATGTATGTAGTATGTATGTATGTTGTATGAATGTAGTATATATGTAGCATGTATGTAGCATGTAGTATGTATGTATGTTGTATGAATGTAGTATATATGAAGCATGTATGTAGTATGTATGTATGTTGTATGAATGTAGTATATATGTAGCATGTAGTATGTATGTATGTTGTATGAATGTAGTATATATGAAGCATGTATGTAGTATGTATGTATGTTGTATGAATGTAGTATATATGTAGCATGTATGTAGAATGTAGTATATATGTATGTTGTATGAATGTAGTATATATGAAGCATGTATGTAGTATGTATGTATGCTGTATGAATGTAGTATATATGTAGCATGTATGTAGTATGTAGTATATATGTATGTTGTATGAATGTAGCATATATGTAGTATGTATGTAGTATGTTTTGTTTTTTTTTACATTCAACACATTAGCCGGATGATGGGACTACTACTGTCCCATCATTGGCTAATGTGTCAATCACTGTCATTGTAGCAGGCATCGCCCGATGGGACTTGTAGTCCCATCGGACGATGCCTGCACACATACAAGACCCCCGGCAGCCGGCACAGACTACCGACAGCCGGCACAGGCCCCCTAGAGGCCCGTACAGACCTCCGGCAGCCGGCACAGACTACCGACAGCCGGCACAGGCCCCCGAGAGGCCCGTACAGACCTCCGGCAGCCGACACAGGCCCCCGGCAGCCGGCTCAGGCCCCCGAGAGGCCCGTACAGACCCCCCGCAGTCGGCACAGACCGCGCATCATGATGCGCACAGACCGCGCATCATGATGACATCATTTCAGCAGCCAATCACAGCCACAACAGTGGCTCATTGCATTATGGGGACTTCCGATTCCGGTATCCGATATTGAAAAAATATCAGTACTCGGTATCGGAATTCCGATACAGCGAATATCGGCCGATACCCGATATTTGCAGTATCGGAATGCTCAATACTAATACTAGGTGTAATAGTCAGTATCTGTATTATTTAGTACTAGCTGAAGAGCCCGACGTTGCCTGGGCATAGTAACTAACTGGGGTTAGTTATAATAAATTATAATGATTACATTGCACATAAAAATATCATATATTCAACACTACAGATTTGCAACACAAATTATCTAAACGATTACCTAAGTATTGATAGCATTTTATTTTCAACTCATTCAAGAGCCTTTTGATAAACAACATTTTTGGCTTTCCTTTCGGTGCAAAGATGAACAGATTTTTGGCAGTTCCAACTCTTGAACAGGCCACGTAAAGTTGACCATGAGAAAAGCATGGAGATTGCAAATCGAACTCTACTACTTTCAAGGACTGTTCCAGAGCCTTGTTAATGGACATTGCAAATGCCAGGCTAAGTGGTAACTGGAGGCGTTTAAAACCAAAAGGCAAATCAGATGGAATGAGTGGATTTCTTGGAATGAAAATGTCCTCTCCTTTGGCACATCCTGTTGCTAAGCTGTGTATCTAATCCTATCCTGTTTGATACTGGGCTGTGTATCTAATTCTATCCTGTGTAATACTGAGCTGTGCATCTAATCCTATCTTGTGTGATACTGTCTGCTGAGCCGTGTATCTAATCCTATCCTGTGTAATACTGGGCTCCCCCTGCAGTCTGTATCAGAGGGAGGTCTGTGTCGGTATGGTAATAAATTGTGTTATTTCCAGCTTTACAGAAGGTTGATAACACCATACAAACGATAAGAATAATAGGCTTCAGTTACCACAACTGTCTACAAGGAAAGCTGTTGCTCATAGCAACCAATCACAGCTGGTTTCTTTTAAACAGCTCTGGTGAAATGAAAGATGCTTAGTGATTGGTTGCTATGTGGAGTGGCCAATACACACACATACACACACACATACTGTACATACACTCATATATTTATATATATATGTATATATATATATATAGTATATATATATATATATATACACTCACTGGCCACTTTATTAGGTACACCTGTCCAACTGTGTGTTAAGACTTAATTTCTAATCAGCCAATCACATGGCGGCAACTCAGTGCATTTAAGCATGTAGACATGGTCAAGACAATCTCCTGCAGTTCAAACCGAGCATCAGTATGGGGAAGAAAGGTGATTTGAGTGCCTTTGAACGTGGCATGATTGTTGGTGCCAGAAGGGCTGGTCTGAGTATTTCAGAAACTGCTGATCTACTGGGATTTTCACGCACAACCATCTCTAGGGTTTACAGAGAATGGTCCGAAAAAGAAAAAAAATCCAGTGAGCGGCAGTTCTGTGGCCGGAAATGCCTTGTTGATGCCAGAGGTCAGAGGAGAATGGGCAGACTGGTTCGAGCTGATAGAAAGGCAACAGTGACTCAAATTGCCACCCGTTACAACCAAGGTAGGCAGAAGAGCATCTCTGAACGCACAGTGCGTCGAACTTTGAGGCAGATGGGCTACAGCAGCAGAAGACCACACCGGGTACCACTCCTCTCAGCTAAGAACAGGAAACTGAGGCTACAATTTGCACAAGCTCATCGAAATTGGACAGTAGAAGATTGGAAAAAAGTTGCCTGGTCTGATGAGTCTCGATTTCTGCTGCGACATTCGGATGGTAGGGTCAGAATTTGGCGTAAACAACATGAAAGCATGGATCCATCCTGCCTTGTATCAACGGTTCATGCTGGTGGTGGTGGTGTCATGGTGTGGGGAATTTTTTCTTGGCACTCTTTGGGCCCCTTGGTACCAATTGAGCATCGTTGCAACGCCACAGCCTACCTGAGTATTGTTGCTGACCATGTCCATCCCTTTATGACCACAATGTACCCAACATCTGATGGCTACTTTCAGCAGGATAATGCGCCATGTCATAAAGCTCGAATCATCTCAGATTGGTTTCTTGAACATGACAATGAGTTCACTGTACTCAAATGGCCTCCTCAGTCACCAGATCTCAATCCAATAGAGCATCTTTGGGATGTGGTGGAACGGGAGATTCGCATCAGGGATGTGCAGCCGACAAATCTGCGCCAACTGTGTGATGCCATCATGTCAATATGGTCCAAAATCTCTGAGGAATGCTTCCAGCACCTTGTTGAATCTCTGCCACGAAGAATTGAGGCAGTTCTGAAGGCAAAAGGGGGTCCAACCCGTTACTAGCATGGTGTACCTAATAAAGTGGCCAGTGAGTGTATATATATATATATATATATATAGATGGCTATAGCCTGATGAGTTCTTTGTATGTAGCTTTTTATAGCATAAGGTAAGTCTACATATTTCCTAAAGGGAAACTATCAGATTAGATATACAGCTCAGCAAACTGTATCACACAGGTTCACATTAGGCAGTCTGGTTCCATTTAAGCTGCATCAGAACACTGGGTGATATCTACAATATTGCTTTATGACCTTTGCACCATAAAATCTTATTGTTTTTACATAAATCATGCACTTTTTTGAAAACCACAAACTAGCATTAAAAAAACTATAGTTAATTTTGATGAGCTCACCATTGTGACTGTATTAATAACTGGATATTTTTATGTTTTCATCTAGGGATGAGTAATATAGTTAATGATTCCTCCTGCACTGTTGATTCTCCATATCTGCTTAAATTGCCTGGTAAGTTTCTATTCATGTGAAATCAGAATTGTATTAAATAGGTTGTCTACTACTTCTACATTCATCGTCTGGGGTCAGACACCCAGCACCCTCGCCGATTAGCTGTTATCGGCGTTGGACGTGGCCGGACGGAAGTACTCACTTGCCGAGCTGCTCCATTTTCTGATGACAGCCGCCGCAGAGCACTACACATCCACCTTATAATGATTTGAATAGGAGGTGGATGTGCAGTACCAAGCCTCCGCCACTTCCAGAAGACGGAACAGCTTGATAAGTGACTACTTCCCTATCGCCACAGGTAACAACTGATTGGCGGGGGTGTCAGGTATCAGACCCAGGCCAATCAGACATTGATGACCTCTCCTATGGATAGGTCATAAATGTAAAAGTAGTTGACAACCTCTTTAAGTATTAAACAAGATGCAGTTAAAAGCAAGATTTATGAGATGAATAGTACTATATTTATACACTTGTCACCCAATTATTGTGCAAACATTCTCTTCAGAAAGGAAGAGGACTTGAACTTTAGTGCCAAATACTGGATGTAGCAATCCTAAAAATAAACATTGATCCTTTAAAGGGAATCTGTCACAAAGTTTTTGATAACCCTGAGAGCAGCATGATGCATGTACAATGACCCTGATTCCATTGATGTATCACTTAGTTTACTGAGTGCAGCAGTTATGATAAAATGTTTGTTTACTAGCAGTGCTCTGAATGCTGAAGCCTGTATAAACTTGCTCACACAACTGATTGGCAGATTTCTATGTACACTGTATATTGACAGAAAGCTGTGATCAGTGATGGGGCGGGGTTATACAGAGCAGATTGACTAGGTGGCACGAGACAACAAGTCCTTTAATGATAAACTTCTGCTGATAAAACACTGATAGTATCCAAACAACTCAAAGCCCAGTGATATATCACTGGAACCATGGTCTCAATTTCTACTTAATGATTTTCTCAGATGACATAAGAAAAACCTTCTGATAGATTCCATTTAAAGAGTGTCTATAAATGCATTGGTTACTAAATTCTAGCTGAGTTAGTTCAGTTTGACTGGGTTGAAAATTTTTATTTATAAGGTATCACATTTAAATTGTAAGTTAACAGTAAATTTTATAGATTTATAACATCTAAGACCATAAATTAAAGGGCATGCCCTAAGGTCTGAATATAACATAATTATGATTGCAATTTGCAAAATTATCAACTTCCTGTAGAACAGTCAGTGTAAAATATTGACGTGTATCCATGTGACCAGTGTCAGGCTGAGGTTTCATGCTTTCTGTCATCTTTGCACATCTAGATAACATTTCGCTAGTAAGGCGTAATGGGCTATTTCTGGATTACACATAGACTTTGGTGTCAAGTGAAACTTAAAAATGATCTTCCAATGGAGTTTTGTGGGACTGTTGAATTATGGGCCCCAGTTCACTGACATTTGTTTGTTTCCTAGTGCTGAAACCACAGCTCAGGTACTTTAAGAGACCCACCTATTGTACCACAACTCGCCTGCCAAGCTTCCACAAGAAAACAGATGAAAATGTGGCAAAATTCAGACCAGTCGACCAAAGAGGAAGAATGAAGAAAATCCAACATATTTCTCAGAATTGGAACAAAAAATTATAAGCAATAGTTCAAATCCATATTGGCTTAGTTAACATTATGGACTTGTTTTCTCTGGCAGTTGAATTTCAGAATAGTAAGTAAAATGCTGAAATTTGCAACATAACATTCAAAATATAACAGTTTAATACGCAGCATTTCTAAAGAACGCTCAACATACATTCATTAATTGCAATGCAAAATGTTGGAATCCTCTATGTTCAGTTGGTGCAGTGTCAAACATACCTTATTATGAGGCATCAGGGTTGTCATTCATGGCGTCTTATCCACAGGCAGCAGGATCCATAGCAAGAGAAGCTGGACAGATTTACAAAGTTGTAATCAAAATGATTTGACCTCCATTGCAAGTTAGGTTTTATTAGCAAAATTTACAAACTCTCTGCAATCAACCAATGAAACAAGCAATTTGAACACCTTAACACAACTAATCTTACAAATGTTTTTTCCAAATTCTACACAAAATACCACTTTCATTGACTTTAATGAATCCCTCTTAAGAGCATACATTAACAAAGTTACCTTCATTGCTTCATTAGATAATCTTGACATAAAGCGTTTCAAATATCTGGACTGGCTACAAGTTTATCGACTGTGAATTTTGATTGCATGTTAGAAATATGACAAAGTCAGGAGAGTGGTCCAAACATCAACAGAAGATACTGTTCAAAATGAAAGGTACTTTGCTTAAAATATCTAGACATAGTTCTATCCAAGCAACTGTCAAAGCAAACCTAAATGTGATCCTTGCAACTGTCTCTCAGGCCATTTCCTTTTTCAGGCAAACTAAACTCTCTATGTTTGTGAAATCCATCATTCTGCCCAAAATTATCTATTTTTTCGTACGCTACTGATCACTCTTCCATTTCAATCCATACAAAATTTACAAAGCCTATTAAAATCATTTGTGTGCAACAACAGGAGGCCTAGAGTGTCGTCAGAAATTTTATATAAGAATAAAAGCAGAGGAGGTACGAGCCTGCCTAATCTGCATGCATAGTATATGGCCTTATTAATTAAGCAGAGCTGGTATTGGCTCAGTAACAAACTGAAACCTCCAGCTTGGTTTTGCCTAGAGGGAGACGCAAGTAAATTTAACTCTCTGCAAAACTTACTTTTCTACTTCCTGTTTCATGAGCCTCGAAGGATATCTTCTCACCCTATTTTCAGTCCCATCATTTCTGCATGGAAATCATGTAAGAAATTTAACAAAGTCGAACAGGCCTTGAGGTTTCTGCTTCAATTGGTGGCTTTAATATTTAACTTCCCTCTCTCAGTAATTTAGGTATAAAAAAAGTAAAAAATAGACATGATGGGTCTAATTTTCTCACATTCAGTGAACTAAAAATCAAATATAATATCCCCTCCTCTGAATTTATTCCCTACTTTATGCTGAAAGATAAGGTACAAAAAATTCTAAAAGGTAAATCTTTTAACCATATAATTGTGTCTTCACTGCTGTGCAACCTTACTAGTAAAAATACATGGAGTTTAAGGAATATATATTCCTCTTTCAGTAGAGAGGAACTTTCTTGCAAGAACATATATTTAAGGAGATGGGAATCCGACCTTGGGACTGTTGTTCCTATTGAGCAGTGGGACATCGCCATAAAAAATACGTATAAATCTACCATATCGATGACTCTTCACGAGTCTTATTTCAAACTACTTAGCAGGTGGCATCTCACGCCTATCAGACTCTCCCACATTACCCAGGACCACTCCCCCCTCTGTTGGAGAGGATGCAGACAACAGGGGAATCTTTACTACATCTTTTGGTGTTGCCCGAAACTAAAACGTCTCTGGCTCCAGGTTTCTCATCATATTGTCTCCTTTACAGGAAACTTCACCTTGACTCCCCAAAAAGCATTGCTTTCTTTGGACTTGGATCACTTGCCTCTGTCCGTGAGACAGGTAGTTATACACATCTCTGGTAGTTAAAAATAACTTGGCTTTCTTGTGGAAGAAACCTGACCCCCCCAAATTTTCAGACATCTTAGACAAAATCTACCAACATAATGCTATTGAATGGAGGTTTGCAGTCAGTAATAATAATATTCTCGCCTATACTAATAAGGAACAGTAAACTTAAATAAGTTTAAATTTCTTTCATGCACCTACTTAAGTGATTGGACTAGACCGCCCTGATGCATCTCCTCTTTAAAGGTTTAGTATTATTGTACCTCTTAGTGGTATAAGTATATTGTATACTTATTAAGGTATGCTTTGTTACAAGGGTTCTCTATTTTATTTTATGACCCTCACCCATCCTATGTACATATACCCTTCTCCCTCCCCCTTCCCTTTCCTATTCTGTTCCCCCTCCCCCTCCCAGTTTTATGAAAAAACTTCAATAAAAATATTTAAAAAGAAAAAAAAATATCTAGACATGCAGAAAGAGGGAGCTATCACCATTTGCCACCATATTCCAGAAGAGGCAAATGTTCAAAAATCCTCAAGTGCAGCAAAGACCTGCAGCAAAATTTGGTGGAGCAGGCACTTATGGTAGGTTTCAGTTTGCACAGTAAAGTTAACTCTTAGAATCATAGAATCATAGAATCGTAGAGTTGGAAGGGACCTCCTGGGCCATCTGGTCCAACCCCCTGCTCAAAGCAGGATTCGCTAAATCATCCCAGTCAGATGTCTGTCCAGCCTCTGTTTGAAGACTTCCATTGAAGGAGAACTCACCACTTCTCGTGGCAGCCTGTTCCACTCATTGATCACTCTAACTGTCAAAAAGTTTTTTCTAATATCTAATCTGTGTCTCTTCCCATTCAGTTTCATCCCATTGCTTCTAGTCTTTCCTTGTGCAAATGAGAATAAAGTTGATCCTTCTACACCTTCTTAGGCTGAAGGTCTCCATGGCTGCACTCCAAGACATATGACTGTATCGACTTAGGCTAGGTTCAGATTTGCGGATGTCAGAGCTGCAGAGGGCTGCGTAATTCCTCCGTGAAGCTCTGCCCACTGCCACGCCTCCCCATTCAGCTCTGCCTACGTCTGTTTGTGGCCTGCGTTCCTATCTTTAACATTGGGTACACAGGCCATGCGGATGTATGCAGATGTGTCCGCATACATCGTAGGTCGCCACAGTGTCAAAATGATGCATGGCCTGAGTACCCAAGGTTAAAGATAGGTGCACAGGCCAAATGCAGATGTAGGAGGAGCTGAACGGAGAAGGTGCAGCAGTGGGTGGAGCTTCACTGAGGAACTACGCAGCCCTCCGCAGCTCTGACATCTGCAAATCTGAAACCAGCCTTAAAAGCAGAAGAAAAGTCTGCTCTAGTATACTATAAACAATATAAGTAAGCTGTAGAAATGTTGGAATTCTGTTCTGTACAGAAAATATTTTGGACTTATAGATCAAGAAAGGAGGAAGAAGAAAGGATGTGCTAAAAAGGATAAGAAAAATAAAGTCCAGCTCATCAGTTAAGACTTCACGAGAATCGGAGCACGGAACCGCGGTGTCAAGGCGTGGAACATTGCACAATAGAACAGAATCCAGCTCAACGATGAAGTGAAAAAAAATCCCGACTAAGGGTGCTGCGACACCTGAAACGCGTTGATAATGCATTGTTTGCTGCTATCTAGGCTGATACTTTTATCCTCTATTCTTGAAACTCTCAAGTGAATAAAGAATTGGATTTTTTTCACTTCATCATTGAGCTGGATTCTCTTCTATTGTGCTAAAAAGGATATACTCCTTACATTCAAGCATGGCAGTTGCTCTGGGGCTGCATTAATTCATCAGGCCCTGGAAACCTGCAATATAGTGGATGACAAGATATTTACAATCAAGGATCAAGAAAAACTGGGAGAAAACATCATGCCCACTGAGGAAGCTGAAGCTTGGGCATCACTGGACCTTCCAACAAGACAATAATACAAAGCATAGTTCAACATCCACTAAGACTTGGCATTAGAACTACTTGACTGAGTGTTGCATGACTTGAACCCTATAGAAAATATTTAGTGGTGCTTGAAGAAGGGAATTGTACTAAACTCAAGAATATTAGTGAACCTGTGGCTATTGCCTAAGGAGAATTTACTAAAATTCTTTGAGAATGATGACAGAAGATAGTATTTGGCTATGCACCACGCCTAATAGGATCTACTAAGTAATAAAGATGCTTGTCAGGAAGATGCTAAATAATTCTGGAGCTGCAATAATCATTAAAGGGAATCTGTCAGCAGGTTTTTGCAATATAATCTGAAGACAGCATGAGGTAGGGTGTCACGATGTGTCACTTATCAAGCTGTGTGCTGTTGCTTACTTATAATGAAGGTTTTATCACCTGGCAATTATCATAGCCTGGTCTACAGCTGCTACAGCATAGTGTGAGACCTAGTCCGACTCCGCCCCCTCCTGAGACAAGCAGCTCACTGTCTATAGACAATGTACACAGAAAACAGTAGAGGGGGTAGGAGCATCTTCCTCTGTTCTCCTACATGCTACGTCTAAAAACACTAATTGTGTAACAACTGCTGCATCCAGTAGACTAAGTTATATATCCTTGGATTCAGGGTTTCTTTACCTACATCATGCTACTCTTAGAAGATGTATCAAAAATCTGGAGACATATTCCTTTTAAAAGTGACATTTTGTGTTGAACTTGGAGAAACCACTAGTTATATTAGATGTGATGAGATATTTAGTGTCCTTGTTTTACTAGGTGATTGCAATCAGCAGAAAGTTTGTAAGTCTTGCTAATAAACCTAATTTGCAATGGCAACCGAATAATTTTGATTGAGATATCCATATAGAGAGTAGAAAAAGATTTAATCTAATTTCTATTCCATTCACGTAAATATCTGCATTGTTTAGCTCATGTGAGAAAATTGGATCATGTAAATGACACTCGGCACAAACTATGATCAGAGCTTGAATCGAGTGTCAGCATTGTGTGATCCAATCCACACTGTGATGATCAGATGAAGAACATCTTCCATCTTCTCAATTGTCTCCATCTTCTCCATTGTCTGAGTCCAATGTCCTACATACACCCATAGACCGGAATGGCTGCATATCATCCAATTTTGCTGCAATTTTTTTCCATGGACAAATTCGGTCTACGGAAAAAAAATGCAAATCTGCACTGCCTCCTTATATAATATTGGTCTGAGTGCTAAAATTCAATGGATAGCACTCGTCGTGTGAGCGAGCCCTAAGTGTCACAACATTGGTCCTATTCAGTCACTGACAGCCTCACTTGCCTGACTGTGAAACCTGTCAGCATGGAATTTAAATAAAAGACCTGAAAACGATACAGAACCTTTTTCCATGAAACTGTATATCAATCTGTTTGCTCATCCTGCTGTCCATTGTGCTGCCGCAGATAGAACTGAGTATATGAAATGATGGACTCCCTTTATTGGGCATCTATTAGCAGGCAAATGACCATTCATTTTTGTCCCTCTGATTCCACAGTGTGACCATACAAATCTATGAGATCACACTTTACCCCCGTGTGGCTCCGGTCTTATCTAAAGTTTTTTTTTTGTCTCACTAAATAAAAATCAGTGAGAGAAATAAAAAGAAATTGTAGCACATTCTATTGTATGCCATATGACGGACATATTCTCCATTAGGAAAGAAAAAAACATTCTTTTAAAAAATATACAGTAGTGCCTCACTGTAACATCAGGCTGTGGCACGTGCCTACAAGGCCATATATTAGATGCACTGCCTCTAACCGCCTGGCGACTGAGACGCTGCGACACTCCTTTGACTGCAATAAACAATGGCTTTATTGACGCCAGTTATAGCCTTCAGGGATTCATTAGAGCCTGTGAAGTTTCAGCTACTTTCAGCTTTCAATAATCCATGTGGTATAATCCTAAATTCACACCCTTTAGTAGCATACAGTGGTGATACTATTGTACAATGAACACTAATGAACTTATATACCGCTATACCAGGTATATGTCAACGCACAATTCTAAGCAACAGCCAGGACAACATATTACAGTAGCTGGTAGCAGTGGCTTTCAGTAAATGACAGTTTTAGCTCTTATTTTGTTTTTTTGATCTGTTTTTGTTTAATCCGCCATATAGCTCCTGAGATATGTGGGTTTTAATTCAATGCTGAATTTGCATGGACTTTGCCAAGAAGGCGTGACTTACAGAACTTTCTGGGGGTGTGTCTTTAGGATGCTCTGCCATATTACCTTGTGAGCCACTCCCCCTTGTAAAGACCATAAACATTTGCACGAAAGAAAAAAGACCATATTTCTGGGGCTATATGGCGGATTTAAAAAAAAAAAATATTCAGGGGAGCAGCAAAAAATAAAACAAGAGCAAAACTTGGCCGCTTTTGACCTTGTTATCGGTCCTCTTTCGTAAATGAAACATATCCATGCACGAGAAAGAATACAGGAGGATCTGCTTACCATAGCCAACACCAAAGCTTTAGAAAGTAGGATAGGATTTATTTGCTACAACTTGTACAGGCACATGTTGACCTTGTCATTTAGATTCAGCTGCATGGTTTATGCATCATAATAACTCACTAGATCTTGTCTGCAGTCCCATGTAAAAGCAATGAAGACATCAGTCTCCGCTCTGCTACATCTGTCTACTGGTATTACTATGACTATACTGTAAGATTAGAGGTTTCATTTCGATCTCCTTTCATCTGTATTACATTAAAATGTTTAAAATGTGTTTTTCGAATCTGATTAGCCACTATATTGTCATTTAAGAAGTCATTGACCTAATAAAATGTATTATTGAATAAATAAAAGAAAGAAAAATAATAATTAGCTAAGGTGAGTTGTTTATTTTACCTAAGTATGAATGCATACTACACGTTTAATTAAAGAAAAAATACCCAAAACAAAAGGAAGCAAATGAGACTAAGTGAATTATATATTGGAGTAAATCTTTATTGAAAAATACTAAGATATAAAACCATATTTTGATGTACCCAATCAAAAATACATACTCAAAGATAGAATTATCATCTGTACAACCTGGTAGTGGCGAGGAGAACTACCCCAGCGCATGTTTCGCATTAGCTTCTTTGGGGGTATGAGTAGGGGGCATAATGAGCTCATTTATATATGCCAACACCCACCTGTCATGTGTGGTGACCGCTGTACGATGGCGCTTTGATGGAAAACCACTGTTTGGGCGCACGGCAGAGCACGGAAGGGAAGGAGTGCCATTTGACTTTTTCAAACCAAAATTTGCTGGAATTAAGATCGGATGTCATGTCGCGTTTGGAGAGGCCCTGATGAACCTAAACAGTGGAAACGCCCCATAAGTGACCCCATTTTGGAAACTAGACCCCCCAAGGAACTTATCTAGATGGGTGGTGAGCACTTTGAACCCTCAAGTGTTTCACTAAAGTTTATAAGTTTAGTGATGTTTTGGAATGCAGACTTTGATGGAATGGTCAGCGGGCGTCATGTTCAGTTTGCAGAGCCCCTGATGTACCTAAACAGTAAAAAAAAAAACACAAGTGCCCCCCTTTTGGAAACTAGACCCCCAAGCAACTTATCTAGATGTGCCTAAACAGTGGAAATGCCCAACAAGTGCCCCCTTTTTTTAAACTGAACCCCCAAGGAACTTATCTAGATGTGCCCCTTTTTTGAACTAATCTACTGTTTCCTGTTATGTAAATTTAAGTAAATTAGTAGAGCATGGAGGGGTGGTACAGTTTGAAGCAATCTTTCACACATAGGCCAGGTTTTTCGGGGCAGGTGTCGCATTGATAAATTGTGTCCTTGCGTATTTCCCTTTTGCAACAAACTCGGCACCTTTTTTGCGACTTACCTTTTTTCCAGTTTGCGGGGCCACCCCCGGGAAATGCTGACCTGGTCCAATACAAGCACCTTCAGTTCCGGAAGTACTGTGGCACGATCCTTCCTGAGTGTCAAATATCAGGGCCTTAACCAGTATCTCCTGGAACTGAAGGTATGACACATTGGTGTGGCCTGCACTTCGCGACAGCAGGAAAGCGTTGAGCATTGCCATTTGTACAATGTACATGGCCAGCTTTTGGTACCACACCTTGGCCTTTCTCAAAGCACTGTACGGTTGGAGGAGTTGATCGGAGAGAACAACGCCCCCCATGTTTTGTTGTACCTCAGTACACAGTCCGGTTTGTAGACCTGTGTAGAGGTACCTCGTCCAGTGCTGAGGGCGCTGCCAACACCGTGTATGGTGGTCAAGAGAAGGACATCCCTCTTGTCCTTGCACTTGACCACCACCAAGTAGCATTTTCGGGAGGCTTCTCTGATTTTTGCGGACAATACCGAAGGCTGTGGTACACTCTTTTTTGGAGTCTTATATACCACCAAAATGTCACAGGGAGCAATTAAATGCTCCATGGATAACTATTTGAATACATATAATTTTTTCAACTTTTTTTTGGAGTTTTATATCACACTAATGTCACAGAAAGCAAGTAATACTCTGTAGATGACTAATCGAATCCTGAAAAATTTTTGAACTTTTTTTACAGGGTTATGTACCACAGAAATGTACCCCAGAGCACATAATAGTATATAGATGAGTAATTGAATACAGACAAATTTTGATTGCTTTTTTTGAGTGTTATATAAAAATGAAATGTAGCAGAAAGCACAAAGCACTCGATGGATGAGTAATTGAATACAGAAAATTTTTTTATTCTTTTTTTGAGGGTTTTATACCACAGAAATGTACCCCAGAGCATGTAAGTACTATATGGATGGGCAATATAATACCAAAAATTGTAACAACGCTTTTTTGGAGGGTTATATACCACAGAAATGTAACAGAAAGCAAGTAATACTCTATGGATGACTAATTGAATCCAGAAATATTTTTCAACACTTTTTTGTAGTTTTACATACCACCATAATGTAACAATAACCGCGTACAACAGAATGGAAGACTAATTGAATTCAGAACATTTTTTAACATAAATATTTAGTGTAGTTGACATACTTCTACACTCATAAAGACTTTGTAGAAAATGCAAAGCCAGGAAAAAATAAGGATGGTAACCCAGTCATCAATAGACCCCTGAATGCAACAACTGATGGGCCTCATTTAAATATTTTTTTAAGTGTACAATCCTACACTCATGAAGACTTTGCAGAAAGTGCAAAGCCAGGAAAAAATTATAAGAAGGATCATCCAGTCATCCATTGACTCCAGAAAGGCAACAACTGAGGGGTGTCATTCAAACATTTCTAAAGTGTAAACAACAGAAAAAATACAGAGAAAAACGGAATGCCTCACCTTGTCAATGTGCTTGGTAGCCTTAAATTTGCCAGCACCGATCCAAAAAATTCCGTCTGATCGTCGGATCACAATGAGAGGAAGTAAAAAGTTGTCGGATCACACAGCTGAATCATAAAAAACAATTCTTTATTTCACACCATCATAAAAACGTGTAGATATATCCACAAGTAAATAAAAACAGAGTCACATTCTTACGCGTTTCTGGCTATCAGCCCTTAGTCATAGATTGTCACAAGGCTTCCTGTCATTTTTAGTGTAGTTGCGGTATTTCTACACTCATAAAGGCTTTGTACACCATGTAAAGCCAGGAAAAAGTTATAAGGAAGGAAATATAGTAATCCTCTTCAGGTGTCCGCTTCTTCTTCTCCTTCCTTGAGAGGCTGGGGGGACTGCCTCCACCTGCTTCTTGGAGCCCTATTCTCAGGTGCCTAGGCTGTAAGTGACCCAGCTTAGGGTAGTGCCGGAGCCCCTGAAATATAGAAATGGGTGACAGCCCCCTCTGTCATCTGCACTATTGCCTGCTCTTGTTGGAAACCTCAAGGACAGTGCGATCTTTTGGGGGGTGGTAAATGCCCAGTTTTAAGCTGCTTCCAGGAGCCTCTCCCAGGCCCGTTCACTCTTCAAGAAGGGTATATACTGCTTCCTTCTACCTCAGATCACACCCACCACATACCAGCAATGTTGCTACTCCATTTTGTGGATTGTAACCCTGGTTTCAGCGATCAGCTCTTGCAGCCTTCAAGGCAAGTGTTGTGTCCCTCATTCCTCTTGGTATCTGTTATGATCTATGTGACTATTGTTATGTTGTAATGTCTATTGCCTGTACAAGTCCCCTCTGAATTTTAAAGTGCTACGGAATATGTCGGCGCTATAGAAATAAAATTTATTATTATTATTATTCTACTGCTTGTTGGTTGAATGAGATGTGATGACGAGTCCCAAACTCTTCTATGGACCCCATCTCCACTGCCGATCGCACATAGTGACCTCCACCTGGGATGCCAACTGTCAGTACCTGGAGGCTAGAGGGCCTGCTACCATTTTTACAGCCCTAGTCCTGGCTTGCCTCCTTGTCTTTCCCGACCATCCTAGGTACTGCAGTCCACACACCAGTTACTGGATTTTGACTCTCCTGTCTGAGGTCCACAAGAACCCCATTGCTGAAGGCTCCTGCCTGGATTTGGGGTTTGGTCATTCCAGAAAAGTGTCCAGTTCTAGACCACGTGCTCCTTGCATCTTCACTGTTGTACCAACTTCCTCTAGCTCTGACATTCTTGCGATCACTGCCTCAGAAGTCTTGCGTGCCTCTACCATCTTTATCGCCCACATAGCACATTACACTGTGTGGATGACTAATTCAATCCAGAAAACTTTTAACTTGTTTTTGAATGAGTAAGTGAAAACAGAAAAATTTTCAAGGCTTTTTTGGAACATTAAACGCCACCGAAATGTACCTCAGAGCATGAAATACTCATTGTATGAGTAAACAAATCTAGAAAAAAAATGTTAACACTTTTTTCAGTGTTATATGCCACAAAAATGCACTTCCAGAGCATGGAATACTGTATGGATGAGTAAATGAATCCAGAAATTCTTTTCAATGCTTTGATATATGCCACAAAAATGTACCCAAGAGCATGGAGTACTCTATGGGTGAGTAAGTGATTACAGTAAAAATTTTCAATGCCATTTTGAAGTGTTATATGCCACAGAAATGTACCACAGACCACATAATAGCATATGGATTAGTAACTGAATACAGTAAAATGTTTCAATCAGTGATGAGCGAATAGTGTAACATTCGGATTCAGGAAAATCGGTACAAATACTTTCTAATATCCATGTACAGTATTTGTACCGAATGACAAGTCCAATACAAGTCAATGGGAAAGCAGAATATTTTTGTGCTGGATCCAACAAATAGACTTGGAGGCCTGAGAAAAAAGCTGAAATGGATGGGAAAGTGCTAAAACTAAATGGGTACAGCATGGAGAAGTTGTCTGCATGCCTTCCTGACTCACATATGGTATCTTGGAATAATGTTGTCTGACTATTGTGCCGGTTTTACAGATTTATAAGAAGACCTATCAAACCATACCTAATTTTTTTTTTAAAGGGAAAAATGCTAAGAAACATTTTTTCCTTCATAATTACATGTATATAATGCAAATAAAAAAATTCAAACGGTTTTATTTTGATGATAATCTACATCAAATTTTTCCCACAGATGAAGAGCAATTGGCTCTAAGAATCTTGCAGGACCTGTCCTGTGAACACAATATGGTGGAGGGAGGTAAGATACCTGCATCTATTCGACCATGCTCCAGGAAGTTCCCTCCTCTCTAATTGTAGCAATATTGATCTCTTTGTTAAGGTGGTATAACAGGAGTTGGTACAGATTAAAAAACAAATAGTCCATGACAGCTTGACTGGTGAGGAGCGTCAACGCCTTAAATATCTGCAAAATCTCACTAATGTTGTTATCAAACCGGCGGACAAGGGGGTAGCATAGTTTTGTGGCCCAAGGTCATGTATGAGAAAGAGGCCTTTCGGCAGTTAAACAACACTACATGCTACAAAAAATTGACCTATAACCCCTTGTCCGCCTTTGAGGTACAACTCAGGGAGATTATTAATATGGCTAACTCCAATGGGATCATAACTAAAGATCTGGCGGCGGCATTAGTTGTGGTGGAGCCTGTAATACCAACATTATATTTGCTCCTCAAAATTCATAAGAACAACATTAATCCACCAGGCCGCCCTATTGTGTCAGGAGGGGGGAACTACCTGGAGTGTGTGAATCGTTGGATCGATTCTGTGATACAGCCGTTAGTTGAGGACCTCTCGTCTTACCTCAAAGACACCAACCAACTGCTTTGCAGTATGGATGGTCTTTCCATAGATTCGTGGACTTTATTTGTTACAACAGACGTGGAGTCCCTGTATACAAATATCAGGCATAGTGACGAGCTATGCGCAACTAGGTATTTTTTGGAGATGTCAAATTTGAGTCAAGGCATGAGGGCTTTTGTACTTAAACTCTTAGAATTTACCCTTACTCATAATTTTTTCATTTTCAAGGGGTCCTTCTTCCTGCAGTTCCAGGGGACAGCGATGGGCGCGGCCTTTGCGCCGGCCTATGCTAATCTATTCCTGGGGCTGTGGGAGAGGGACCTCTTCCAGTCAGATCAACTGGGGTCGATGGAGCGCATCCTTCTCTGGACGCGCTACATCGACGATATCCTCTTGATCTGGCAGGACACTCCCACTTCCCTTAATGAATTTATTTTGATGTTGAATAGCAATGACCGCAATATTCATCTCACGGTCAAATATGATCATGATCATATAGAATTTTTAGATGTCAATTTAAGGAGAGACCCCGCTGGAGTTGTACAGGGCGACATATACAGGAAACCAACAGCAACCAATATGCTGTTACGTGCAACTTCCTTTCACCCTGGACATATGGTGCGCGCAGTCACGACAGGCCAGTTTTTTCGCTTAAGGCGAATTTGTTTGGTGGAAGTCGACTTTGAACGACGTGCATATGAACTGAAGGTACGGGTCCTTGATCATGGCTATAGCCATTGAGCCATTAAGAAAGCCTAACATAAGGCAAAATATAATTCTAGGAATTCGCTGTTATATAAACACTCTGATCCGGGTAATGCCCCGCAGATTCATAACTAACTTTCATTGTCAATCTGAAAAACTGCGAACTGGCCTGTCTAAATCATGGCCCATTTAAATGGCGGATCCCATCTTGGCCAAAGTACTACCAGACAGACCGCTTATCACTTACCATAGAGCCAGGAACCTACGTGACCAACTAGTTCATAGCCACTGTACCCCTGCCCCTCATTCTCATTTTTTTAGTCAGGTTATCCCTATGTGTGGATGCGTTCCTTGTGGTCACTGTGTGGCCTGTGTCAATATCGAACGCAGTGTGTCATTTATGGATTCCGCAGGATCACGTGAGTACAAAATACAGAAATCTATTACTTGTACCACAACAAATGTGAACTATTATGCAACCTGCCCATGCTCCCTGATATATGTCAGTCTGACCACCAGACAACTTAAGATCCATATCAGGGAGCATGTTTTGGGCATTCAGGCCATCACTGGACACGAGGACGCATCCACACTTAAGACAATACCACATCATTTTAAATTATACCACCAATGTGATGCCAGAAGTTTGAGGGTCAGGGGTATTGACGCTTTAGAGGTGGGGATTTGTGGAGGCAAGATTTCCCAACGTCTTGCACAATTGGAAACCCGATTGATCTGGAGGCTAAATATGGTCCACCCAAATGGTCTCAAAGACAACTTAAGCTTTGTCCCCTTTCTGTGATCACTATGGTTTGCTGCATTTTTGTGCCGTTATCCTAAGCCAATTGCGTATTTTTACTAATTGTTTTTATTATCTTTTTATCTAGTTTGCCTTACCCTCACATTCACACGTATAGTACGGGCCACCCAGAGTATTCATTGGAAAACAATGCGAATTGGATGCCTTATTATTATAGATAGTCCTATTTTTGATGTATGTAATATATAATTTAAATATGCCATACATATGTGCCATTTGTGATGTTTTGAATTAATAGCTATAATTAAGGTTTATGCTTGTGACTATAATGTCTGCAAATATGGATTTCTTCCTTTAATGTCTGCGCCTATTTATCTTGTACATTTTTTCCTTCATAATTACATGTATATAATACAAAATAAAAAAATACCTTCCCTTTAACATTTTTGTATGGAGTGTTTTGGCTTTAGATTTTCCTTCTACATTTGTGAGGGCTCTACCTCCTACATTTGGGATGTCCCTCCCTCATTCAAAATAGTTAGCAAGATAGTGGAAAACAGATTCCCCGTGATTTTACAATGCCAGCTAAAAATATGCTCATTTGAGGGGGCGTGGCCTGGATCACTAACAGGGATGATATACTTTGCTTTCAGTGGACATCTAAAGCCCCAGAGACAAGGCACGGATACACAGGAATGGGAGTTTGGTGGCAACCAGTGAAGGACCGGCGGTAAGGGAGACACAGGGCCCTGACGGCGTGCCATTTTGCAGCGTGGGTAGCCTGCCCTGGTATCCGGAGACGGAGGCATGCGGACTGCCCACCGGTACAAGGAGAGTGGTACTCACCTAAAGCGATGGCCTAGCCTGGAGCTGGGGAGCCTCATGGTGCTGCTTGCAGGGGGATGCTGGTCCCGGGACCGGCTGAAAGGTAGGCTGCATCCGAGTGCAGGGCAGAGAGACTGAGCCCTGAGCACCATTGTGGTAGTCAGCTTGCTGTAAGGAGAGCACTCGGAAAAGAGAGAACAACGCAGATTTCTGCTCTGTCCTTTCCCATTGCCCGGAGCCCCCACGGAGTGCAGAGGGCACCATATTCTATAATATTGGCACCCCTGGAAAAAGTGCTTTAAATTAACTGTGGGTTAACCGGATCTTGCTGGCCTTTCTGGCGCTACTTGTTTGCTCCTCATCCACCACTCCCCGGTTGTTAATCCCGTGGCGCCCGGGACTGTTAGCACCAGTGTGATTACTACTGAAGTTCTGTCTGCATTAGAGACCATCTTGGAGACATTCTCCCTATCTTTCTACATCTACAGAATTTTCTACACTGATATTCCTGCCACCCGGGCAGATGCTCTTTTGAACTCTAGGTCTCCAGATATAAGAAATAAGATGAAAACGGCTGCTCTTACAATGTGGTTCTAATTGTCATTTGCATGCACGTGCGGTGACACATATAGAGCGTGCTATATATAGATATAATGGTTACGTCTCATAAAGAGCACGGAAAAAATCTTGGCCCCAGCTTTACATCAAGCCAAAGAAAACGAGATGGAAAAATGTTTAAAAAATAAATCTTCATCCACCCGGGCTACACCGAAAACTTCTCTTCCTAATATTGCCACAGATGACCAGATGGATGATTTAGACTGGAGTGATGATGTCTCAGATAGTGATCTTCCTCAGCCAGATTCTGGTATGATTTCAAAGTCATTTCTTAAGTAATCCCTGGCACAAGCAATGAAACCTCTGATTAACGAAATATCTGGCATGAGAGCAGACATACAACAAATCAGCGGTAGAGTTGAACCCTGGAATCTACTCTATCATCACTCATAGCTCACTCTAAGAGTATCAGAGACCACATGGAATTCCACAGAACTCAACTAAACAATGCATCTCTCGCTCTAGAAGATCAAGAAAACCAGAGTCGCAGAAAGAACATTAGGATCAAAGGGATTCTGGAAAGTGTCTCTAATGAAATACTAGAAAAAACAACCAGAGAAATTTTTGCATTATTATTGCTGCAGGACAGATGTGAACAAATGGTCACTGAGAGAGTTCATCGATCGCTCAGGCCAAAATCAAAGCCTTTAGATCCCTCGAGGGATGTTATTTGTGGCTTACTGAGCTATATTGATACTCATGCAGTTCTGCCTGCCTCCTGGGACGGTGGAGTCATTTCTTATGAGGGAGCATCCATTCAGTTGTTTCAGGACCTGGCTCCATCGACTTTGGCTAAAGCAGGATCATGAAGCCACTATTGGATACCCTTGGCTCCAACAAAATCTAATACATGTGGCTGTTTCTATTTGGTCTGGTGATACACAGTGGAGGAAACAGGTGATTGCTAAACACACAGACGACCTTCCAAAGGTGTGGGAGTCCTTCAATATTCCTGAGGTAGAGGTTCCTTCCTGGCTGCCGCTGGACATGGATCTTCAGTCCCCCCATCTCTGCCGCCTCTACCGGTAGGACAGGGGGAAAGGACACCGGTAAAAAGGCACTCATCACCTAAACAAGCAAGATCTGCTACCAAGAAGAGACAACCACCCTGAAATTCTGGCCTGTTGTCTTGTCCTTTATATATTTCTCTGACGTTTCAGAGTTTGTTTTCCTATAAGTTGACTTAACTGGAGGCAACTTTCGACTAACTTTGTTTGAAACATTTGCTCCACTCATATTTTTCTTCAATACGGGTTGCTGCCCATAGTCATGGAATGATCTGACCTCTCTGCTATGGGAGGCTATTATATCTCCCCCCCTCTGCTGCAGATGGGTTATTTTGTTGAATTTATATGTTATCTAGTTAATTTCACTGTTTTAGTTGATAAATTGATGTGGTACACATGGAAAGATGTCCCTTACTCACCCAAGCTCCGGGTATAATTAACAACAAAGTGTCAGCCACGATAGTAGTGGCTCCGTATAATGTTAAGGTTATGGGCTCACCATGTAAACGGGGGCAAATACTGAGATTTTTACATTCCAAAGGCTCTAATGTTTTACTCCAATAGGTGGCACTAGAGTTCTAGTCCTCTTCCTCTCTGAAGAGACAATTTGCATAATTAGCATATTTCCCAGAGGAGCATTGCGGCTTTAAGTCTCCTCACCTCGACACGCTTAGCATGTCATTCTCCGCAAGGAGAAATGATACTTCTTGGATATTCTTACAAGAAACACATTTTAAGAAGGGTCAAGTACCTGACGTGGCTAGGACTGGATTCCCAACATGGTATCACAGAACAGGTACTTCAGCTAAAAAGGGTGTGAGTATAGCTCTCCGAAAGGATACGCCCTTTACATTACACGATACTCTGTCAGACTCGGAGGGGAGATACATAATGATCAAAGGCCTCTTGGCAAATACAAAGCTTACACTATGTAACATATATGCCCCGAATACGAATCAGATTAGTTGGTTGGGCAGGGTTTTGAACACCTCTGCCTTTTCACTGAGGGTCTTCTGATTGTGGGAGGTGATCTTAATATTTCCCTGAACCCATTAATTGACACCTCATCAGGTAAATCTTCTTTTTCACAAAAAGCCTTGAGGAAACTACATCTCAATTTACAATCTTTAAACTTGGTGGATACGTGGAGAGTCTTGAACCCTTTGACTAAAGACTATACCTTCTTCTCATCTCCCCATAATAGTTACCATAGAATAGATTATCTTTTCATGCAGTCATCACGCATCCAGTTGGTAAAATCCGCAAAAATAGATGTGATCTCCCTCTCGGACCATGCTCCGATTTTTCTGGAAGTTAATATCTCCTCCTTGCCTTCACCCTCCAGGACCTGGACACTTAATGAGACATTATTAGACTCAGGTTCACATGTTTCTAAGTTGTCTGACACTGTTGAACTCTTTTTTCAAGAAAATTCCTCCTTCGGCCCGCCGACAACTATGGTGTGGGAGGCACATAAAGCCGTCATGAGAGGGGAATTCATATCATTAGGATCACACTTGAAAAAACAAAGATCAAAAAAGATTGACTCAATCTTACACCAAATAAATTCTTTTGAAAGGATACACAAGAGGTCACAATCTCTGGAGGCTATTATCACTGTCCTCCCAAAGGAGGGAAAAGACCCTAACCTCTGTGCTACTTATAGACCAATATCACTACTCAATGCTGATACTAAATTATGGGCTAAAATACTCGCGGGACATCTCAGTAACATACTCCCTAAATTAATCCATAAAGACCAGGCGGGATTTGTGAGGGGGCAAGAAGGTAAAGACAATACGCCTAAAATCATCCAATCAATAACGTACGCTAGGAGTCACAACATCCCATTGATCCTCCGGTCTACTGATGCCGAGAAGGCATTTGATAGGGGGAGCTAGAGGTATATGGATATGGTATTGACTAAGTTTGGCTTCACTCCCCAATACATCTCAGCTATATTCTCGTTATACTCTCAACCAACGGCCAAAGTGAGGATAAACAGTACCCTGTCAAACAGCTTTAGCATTAATAATGGTACCAGGCAAGGGTGCCCTTTGTTCCCATCCCTATTTATTTTGGTCATTGAAACATTAATTCGGAAAATTAGGCAGGAAGACCAGATTGAGCAGTTGAAGGTAAACACACTAGAGATAAAAACATTGGCTTTTGCGGATGATCTACTCTTCCTCATAACCAACACTTCAAAGGCACTCCCAAAAATTCTTAATATACTTTACCAATTCGGACGACTGTCTAATTTTAAGATTAATACCACAAAATCGGAAGCCCTTAATATAACCCTTACAGACAATCAGCTAGCCAACCTCCGCAGACAAACACCTTTTTCCTGGTCCACAAAGTCCTTAAAATACCTGGGAGTATTGATCACTAGAGACCCTACAGATTTGTTCAGAGCTAACTTCTCCCCCTTACTGAAGAAAGTGGAGGATTTGATGAAATCATACAATCTACCTACTTTGTCCTGGTTGGGACGCGTTAATGTTTTCAAAACTTATGTAATGCCAGTAATTCTATATACCTTAACTATGGTCCCTGTAGGTGTACCGTAAACTTTCTTTAAGAATCTAAAAGCCCTAAATTCTAGTTTTCTTTGGAAGAAAAAACCTGCAAGGCTGCCCTATAAACTCCTCTCATACCCAGGTTCCTTGGGGGGTTTGGGTGTCCTGGACCCACTCCTCTACTATAAAGCTATACATCTGAGCAGATGGTTAAAGATGGTATATAGCTATGAAACAGGAGACTAGGACAGTGTGGATTTGATATTATTAGGCCTAGAAAATGTGCCTTGTCTGTGGACCAGGGCAAAGCCGCCTGATGCTCTTCAGCTGGATGAAGTTACTTTATCCACATTGCAAGTAAAGCATATGATAATCAATGACCTCTCCCCTGATTTTTATCCGTCCACACAGACACCTTTTTCTGCTATACCATTCTTGATAGACGCCGGTTTCCGAGACCCTTACAGCCTCTGGACTAAACTACCCAGGGAAACATTAAATGACTTTTATGATGGAAAAACCCTCAAAAATGGAGACTGGCCTGTCAATGCATTGAACCAGCCAAAAAATTTTCTTCAATCACAACATATAAAAGGTATCCTTAAACAATTCAAACAAACATACGCCCACAAGTCAACCTGGTCCTGGCTAGATATTATGAATAAACTCCCACCCCCACGCCTAAAACTTATATCCCGTGTGTATTCCTGGCTTAATGTCCCCCCTATAGATTTTAAGCCATCATTCTTGTGAGTCAGAGCTTCAAACTAATTTTTCTGATACACAAATTTCTGGGATTCTTCTCAATGCACGTGGTTTCTCCAGATGTATGCTACTCCAAGAGAATTCTTATAAAATACTAACCAGATGGCACCTGACCCCGGTCAAACTTCATCACATGGGGCTGTCGGACACAGACATTTGCTGGAGGTGCCATAACTTGAGAAGCCATCACACACATATATTCTGGGAATGCACTAAGATAAGGGAATTTTGGGATGGGATCAGTAATATCCTCAAAGAGCTAAGGTTAATCAAATTTGACTTACAAGCTTCTGAAGCTTTACTTTCATGCCCATCAAAAAATTTTAAACCAAAAAAGCATGGGCTTCTACTGTTATTGGTTAGTGCAGCAAAACATTTAATAACCTTACACTGGAAGGACAAGTCCCCCCATCTATATCTGAATGGAAGCTTAAAGTGAATCAGATTTCTTGCCTTGAGGAACTCTCAAGCTGGGAGATCCATAATCTTGACTCATGTGTGGGTGTCTGGGCCCCATGGAAGGAATTGCAAAGCAAAAGTAAAAAATAAATTATCTGATGTGAGTTCACCCCGCCAGACTATATAATACCCGAGCACTTGGTTAGCACAGATGTAAACGATTAGACCTGTGTACCCATCTTGGTTTTTTGTTAACCTCAATTGCTATGAATCCTTGTACCTTCTTCCCATGTCGTCCCCCCCCTCCATCCCCTTGGGCCTTCTTTTTGCTCTTGATTTCCTTCCCACCACCCCTCCCTCACTGTATCCCTCATGTCACTTGATTTGATCAATGCTAATTGATATGATTGTAACTTGGACATGGTGCATATTTTCTGTTTCTCTATTATAAAGAATTTAAAAAAAAAAATGCTCATTAGAATTTTGGGCTTTGCCTGCCAATACCACGTCCACTACCATGTAATTATGCATCCCTCGCTTGACATTTTCAGAGGGCCAGCAGGTGCTGTGAAACCTCAGTTTGGGAAGGGCCCTCAGGTGGCCCTGTATCATACATTTGGGAGAGCTCTCACTCCTACATTCGGGAGGTCCCTCCCTCATTCAAAATTGTTAGCTAGATAGTAGAAAACATATCCCCCATCACTTTACAATTCCAAATAAAAATTGCCCATTTTAATTTTGGGCTTTGCCCACCACCACAACCATGTCTACCGCCATGTTATTATGCGGCCCTCGTTTGACATTTTCAGATGGCTGCCAGGTGCCGTGACACCTGAGTGTGGGAATGGCCCTCAGGTGGCCCTGTATCACACATTTGGGAGAGCTCTCATTCCTACATTTGGGAGGTCCCTCCCTCATTCAAAATTGTTAGCTAGATAGTGGAACACATATTCCTGATCATTTGAATTTTGGGCTTCGCCGGCCACCACATCTACCGCCATGTCATTATTCGGCCCCCGCTTCACAATTTCAGAGGGCCAACAGGTGCCATGAAACCTGAGTTTTGTGAGCTCCACAGTTCATTTTGACCACCGGATCCCAATGGAACCATGGTCATAGTGGGTGAAGCCACAGTGACGAAGGAGTTCTTCCGAAACGCGCGTCGGGGCGCGTTATTCTGGCAACCCGTTTCCACCACTGTCTTCTATTCAGCTTATTGGGTAATATGTTATGCTTTGTTAGATTACATGCACTTTTTACTCTTGGGTGCTAGACACCATGTACATTGCTCTATGTTAGTGATTGCCAACCTTTGCTGGCCCATTTTTACTACATAGCGCTACAAGGCTGTCTATTGTATTAAGCTATATGTCTTACCATTGAGCGCCAGTTATCTTGCTCACTGCATAGTGACTTGTACAAGTTCTTTCTTGAGCTGGCTCACTCTCTATATCTAGTGCCACATGGCAGTCCATTCTAATATATTGGGTCATATGCTTTCTGTGCTATAAGAGCGCTGGATTTCTCTTTTATTGTGCATATAGTGCGCTAGATTTTTGTTGATATATACGTTTTTTTTGCCGATTGCATTTTAGTGTTGGCCCCTTTTTCTGCTATGTAGCGCTCTATGGTAATTTATCTTATTATATTACCGTTACACACTATTTTTCTGTGCTGATTTATTATTGCCAGACAGCGCTGCATAGCAGTTTATTCTATTGTATTGGGTCTTATGCTTCTTATATTTCAGAAAGGGCTTGATACCTTACTCATTTCATAGCTTTTTATTTAGTGTCTAAATTGTATATATAAGCATTTCCCCATGTATTGCGTATTCTAGCACTCCTTTGTGAGTTCAGTATTTTTCACTTTATCATCTCAGCAGCTTAAATTTTGTTCACAAATTTCACCTCTTGTATTAATATATATTTGTTTTTCTTATTATTTTATTATTATTTTATTATTTTTTTATTTTTTTATATTTTTTTCCTTTTCTGTGTATCACATCACATATTTTGGTGCAGTCATATTTGTCAATTTTATCATTGCATTTATATATATATTTTTTTTTGCACTTTTACACATTTTTGTTGCTGTATTTGGGGACTTTATTATATATGCTGAATTTACATCCTATAACAAAACCCTTTTTGTACAGTGGTGAGGCTAACATAATATGTTATCAGAGTATTAATACACCTACGCGTTCCTTTTGTCATATTATAACATTTCTACATGTTTTTTATCTATTGTAGTCGCATATTGTGTCTGAATCTATAATAAATATTATTTTTGCTATATTTTCTTTGGTTTTTACTATTTTTCTTTCTTATACACACATTCATCAACTGTGGTTCGTGTACATCACTTGGTAATTTTCCTTTGTTTCATCTGGCACTAAGTGCCAGGAGCGGGACCACTCCCAGCACTATAACCCCCGGAACACTGTGATCAAACATGATTGCAGCATTCCCTCTCCCTTTGGATCAGAGACTCCGCAGCATGACGCGGGGTCCTGATCGCTGCCATGGAGACCCGATGTTGTCATGATGACATCCGGGTCTCCAGAGCTGAGAGACTTCCTGTCATGCGCAGTGCATGTCAGGAAGTCTGTCATGTTAGTGCATAGAAGTTGCAGTGCTGTTAGCTTCTATAGCATGCAGATCTGCATTCTATAGAAGTGATCAGCCCGCACAAAATGAGTGTCCCATAATGGGACAAAGTGTAAAAGTAAGAATGAAATAATTTTTTTTTTAAATAATTGTAAAAATATTTTAAAAAAATAAATTTTTTTTAAAAAATACATATTTATTCTATCATTAAAATAATATTTGAATAAAAAAATCTAAACAATAAAAGTACACATATTTAGTATCGTCGTGTCCATAACAACGACCCGTCCTATAAAACTGTCTCACTAGTTAACCCCTTTAGTGAACACCATAAAATAAAACAAGGCAAAAAAATAATGCTTTATCATCATACCACTGACCAAAAAATGGAATAACATGCAATCAAAAAGACAGATATAAATAAACGTGCAGGAAAAAACGGAATGCCTCACCGTGTCAATGTGCTTGGTAGCCTTGAATTTGCCTGCAGTGATCCAAAAAATTCCGTCTGATCGCCAGATCACAATGAGAGGAAAAAAAAAAGTTGTCGGATCACACAGCTGAATGTCTATGTCTATGACTAAGGGCTGATAGCCAGAAATGCGTAAGAATGTGACTCTGTTTTTATCTATTTGTGGATATGTCTACACATTTTTATGATGATGTGAAATAAAGAATTGTTTTTTATTATTCAGCTGTGTGATTCGACAACTTTTTTTTTTCCTCTCATAAATAAACGTGGTTCCAATGAAAACGTCATCTTGTCCCACAAAAAACAAGCCACTATATAGCTCTATTAACAGAAAAATAAAAAGTAATAGCTCTCAGAATAAAGCGATGCAAAAATGATTTTTTTTTCTATAAAATAGTTTTATTGTATAAAAGCGCCTAAACATAAAAAAAGACATAAATGAGGTATTGTTGTCATCGTACTGACCAGAAGAATAATACTGCTTTATCAATTTTACCACATGCGGAACGTTATAAACACCCCCCCAAAAAAAAAGAAATTCATGAATTGCTGGTTTTTGTTCATTCTGCCTCACAAAAATCAGCATAAAAAGCGATGAAAAAATGTCATATGCCTGAAAATGGTACCAATAAAAATGTCAACTTGTCCCGCAAAAAACAAGCCCTCACAGGACTCTGTGGGACAAAATATGGAAAAATTATAGCGCTCAAAATGTGATGATGCAAAAACTATTTTTTTCAATAAAAAGCATATTTTAGTGTGTGACAGCTGCCAAACATAAAAAACCACTATACAAACCTGCTATAAATAGTAAATCAAACCCCCTTTATCACCCCTTTATCACCCCCTTAGTTAGGGAAAAATAATAAAATGAAAAATGTTTATTTAAGTTAGGGTTAGAGTTGGGGCTAAAGTTTGGATTAGGGTTAGGGTTGGGATTTGGGGTGTGTTAGGGTTAGGTTTATGGTTAAGGTTATAGTTAAGGTTGGGAATAGGGTTAGGGGTGTGTTGTGGTTAAGGTTGGAGTTAGAATTGGGGGTTTCCACTGTTTTAGGCACATCAGGGGCTTTACATTTGCGACATGTGTCTGATCTCAATACCAGCCAATTCTGCGTTGAAAAAGTCAAATGGGGCTCCTTCCCTTCCGAGCTCTGCCATGCGCCCAAACAGTGGTTTACCTGCATATATGGGGTATCAGCTTACTCAAGAGAAATTGTGCAACAACTTTTGCAGTCCAATTTCTCCTGTTAACCTTGATAAAATAAAAAAATTGGACCTGAACTAATTTTTTTGTGAAAAAAGTTAAATGTTCATCTTTTTTAAACATTCTAAAAATTCCTGTGAAGCTCCTGAAGGGTTAATAAACTTCTTGAATGTGGTTTTGAGCACATTGAGGGGTGCAGTTTCTAGAATTGTGTCACTTTTGGGTATTTTCTATCATATAGACCCTTCAAAGTGACATCAAATGTGATGTGGTCCCTAAAAAAAATGGTGTTGTAAAAATGAGAAATCGCTGGTCAACTTTTAGCCCTTATAACTTCCTAACAAAAAAAATAATTTTGGTTCCAAAATTGTGCTTATGTAAAGTAGACATGTGGAAAAGTTATTTATTAACCATTTTGTGTGACATATTTCTCTGCTTTAAGGGCAGAAAAATTCAAAGTTGGAAAATTGCAAAATTGTCAATATTTTTGCCAAATCTTAGTTTTTTTCCACAAATAAACACAAGTCATATCAAAGAAATTTTACCACTATCATGAAGTACAATACAGTCATATGTTAAAGTTTGGGCACCCCTATTAATTTTAACCTTTTTTCTTTATAACAATTTTGGTTTTTGCAACAGCTATTTCAGTTTCATATATCTAATAACTGATGGACTCAGTTATATTTCTGGATACAAATGAGGTTTATTGTACTAACAGAAAATGTGCAATCTGCATTTAAACAAAATTTGACCGGTGCAAAAGTATGGGCACCCTTATCATTTTCTTGATTTGAACACTCCTAACTACTTTTTACTGACTTCCTGAAGCACTAAATTGGTTTTGTAACCTCATTGAGCTTTGAACTTCATAGCCAAGTGTACCAAATCATGAGAAAAGGTATTTACCGTATTTTCCGCTTTGTAAGACGCACTTTTTTTCCCCAAAATTTGGGGGGAAAACAGGGGTGCGTCTTACAAAGCGGACATGCCTTACCTAGGCTGTGATCGGGGGCGTCCGGCGGTTGCTGGCCGCTGCTGCGGGTGTGTCCGGTGCCGCGTTGTGTGCCCGTCGATGCCCGGGGCTCTGCCAACATTGTGCGACAGGCCAGAGCCCCGGCATTTCCTCAGTTCCCTGTGTGCCGGTAAAAAGATGGCCGCCGGCGCGTGCGCAGATGGGATCTCGGGACCCAGTTCTCGAGAGATGAGATATGAAATCTCATCTCTCGAGAGGTGGGTCCCGAGATCCCATCTGCGCACGCGCCGGCGGCCATTTTCCCTGGGTTCCCTGTGTGCGCGCGGTGGTGCCTGCAAAAAAATGGCCGCCGCGCGTGCGCAGATGGGATCTCGGGACCCAGCTCTCGAGAGATGAGATTTCAGATCTCATCTCTCGAGCACTGGTCCCGAGATCCCATCTGCGCACGCGCCGGCGGCCATTTTTTTTTTACCGGCACTTCAGCGCACATATACAGGGAACCAAGGAAATGCTGGGGCTCTGGTCTGTCAAACAATGTCGGCAGAGCCCCGGGCATCGATGGACACACAACGCCGCACCGGAGCACCTGCAGCACCGGCCTCCAACCGCCGGACAAGTGGAGAAACCTGACACCAGCACAAGACTCTGCAGCAGCAACAGCACACATCGGAGCCCCCCCTCATCCCTGAATGCGGCCTGCAGCATCACTCCACGCCTGCCTCCTCCAGCAGCGAGCCTGGGACCCCTCTACACTGCAGCCACCAACCCCGGTAAGCAATAAGATGCAAGGATTATAAGAGGCACCACCATTTTATTAAAAAATATTTTTTTCTTATTTTTCTCCTCAAAAATTGTGGTGCGTCTTATAATCCGGAGCGTCTTATAAAGCGAAAAATACGGTAACTGAACTGGAACTTAACTGAACTGGAATTGTTTTGTAAACAGGAATGGTCACAAATACCTTCATCCAGGATCCAGGAACTCATTAATAGCTACAGGAAGCGACTAGAGGCTGTTATTTTTGCAAAAGGAGGATCTACGAAATATTAATGTCACTTTTATGTTGAGGTGCCCATACTTTTGCACCGGTCAAATTTTGTTTAAATGCAGATTGCACATTTTCTGTTAGTACAATAAACCTCATTTGAATCCAGAAATATAACTGAGTCGATCAGTTATTAGAAATATGAAACTGAAATAGCTGTTGTAAAAAACAAAATTTTTATAAAGAAAAAAGGTTAACATTAATAGGGGTGCCAAACTTTAACATATGACTGTATGTCGCGAGAAAACAGTGTCAGAATTACCGGGATCCATGGAAGCGTCCCAGAGTTATTACCTCATAAAGGGACAGTGGTAAGAATTGTAAAAATTGGCCTGGTCATTAACATGCAAACCACCCTTGGGGCTAAAGGGGTTAAGAGACCGTGAAAATGGCAACACAATAAAAAAATATAATAAAAAAAATATATAGAGATTGAGAGTATTTAACCCTTTGCACAATGTACAAAGGTGTGAAAAAATTACACAAGGAGTCTATATCATACATGCTGAAAGAGGCCATGATGGAGGCCTCACAATAAATTTTGCATTTATTAGAAAAGCTAGAGATACAGAGTCCAAGTTTCACCATTGCACAATGTACAAAGGTTTCCAAAAAATTACCCAAGGGGTCTGTATCATACATGCTGAAAGAGCCCGTGATGGGGACCTCACAGTACATTTTGCAGTTATTATAATTGCTAGAGATAGGAAGAACAAGTTTCACCATTGCTCAATGTACGAAGGTTTCCAAAAATGTTAAAACAATACCCACATGGGGTATACATATATGAACACTAAGTACTTGTTACTGAAGCAGGATGAGTACAATGTGATTTTCAAAACAAAATGGGTTTGGATGATAAGGCATGGACGCTAAGACAACTTCCAAAAAAGAACATTTGAGCTGGATTTACGTTGGGTTGTGATCATCTGTAGGGCGTACAAAGTTGGAGGAAATCCAGACCTTGTTCAATTTTAGAAGAGTCAGCCTGTCTGCATTTTCCGTTGACAGGCGTGTGCGCCTATCCGTTACGATAGCTCTGGCTGAACTAAAAAAACCTGCTCAGACAACACACTTGCTGCAGGGCATGGCAGCACCTCCAAGGCATACAAGGAGAGGTTGGGCCAAGTGTGTAGCGTGGTCAATCAATAGTTAAAGGGCACTGAAGGATCAGTCTGATGTCCACCTTTGGAAACTCCAGTGTATGGTGTAAACCACAGGTGGTGTCACGTATCATTCACCTTTAAATGTTATTCACCCCTTTGCATGGACACCCAGGCCCACGGACCGGGTCACCACCACCGTGACACATCCCTCTGAGACACCAGCCCGGTACCGAATAACCCCACTGCCCTGGCATGGTATGTGGGAAAGAGCTACATGGACTAATGTGAAGTGTGGTCTGCTGCATCATTCACTTTTGGTGGGGGTGAAGGACACAAGAAAGGGGTTCTTCCTGACCAGGAGCCAGCACTTGACAACTCAGTGCTTGCATTCTTTAAAACTTCAGAAGAGGAGGGCATATTTGCTGGTGTCTGTTTCGGCAATGTAAGCCAAAACCAGTTCCTGATGCTCCGCCTTTAAAAGAGGTTAACCTACTCCCAGAAAAGGTAGCCTTCCAGGCGTTCCGGAGCCAGACCATGACGCAGGCTCAACACCTCCTGCCTTAGCTGCTATTGTGCTTTTGCCACTACCAGCAGATGCACCACCACCATCAGTACCAGCTGGCCCCCCCACGCCCATATCCGCGCCCTCTTTCACCATACTTCCAAATTTTGGAGAAAATGTACCCAAAATAACATCAGATATATGGTACTGTATCAGAAGCGTACAGCTCTATACAGTCAAAGGATAATTGTCAATCTCCTTATATATTTCATGAGTCACACAAAGACGCTCACAGGCACAGTATGGATTAGACAAGAATATAAAAAGTAGAAAAAGGGTACAGTATCATCAGATACCAGGTATATATAGTATAGTTTAAACATTCTATATCTCTGTATATATTTCAGGAGTCAGATGCTCTCAGGCTCAGTATGAATTACAACACAATATAAAAAGTCGTAAAATGGTAATTGATCTGAAGCGTACAGCTGTACACAGTGTAGGGGTCATTGTCAATCTCAGTATTTATTTCCACAGTCAAAAACACACTCTCACTTGGTCAGTTTGGATTAGACCAAAATATAAAAAGCAGTAAATGGGTAATGTATCACAAGCGTAGAGCTGTATACAGTGTTGGGGTAATTTTTAAATCTATATATAAATTGCAGGAGTAACCCACAGACTCTCACATGCTCAGGATGGATCACACCACATTATAAAAAGATTCACTAATAGGATTTTTTATGGATTAAAACGTGCGCTGCCAGACCATCACTCCTCACAAGTTGTGTGCTTAATATATTTATTTCCCAACGCGTTTCAAGGTCAGAAAAACCTCTTCCTCAGTGTCCCAAAGCAGACAAAATGCTCAGAAGAAAAAAATAACATATGGAAAAGGGCAACTACATATAGAAAGAGGTGGAGGAGTAAAAGGAGGAGGAGGAGACACAGATATACAGTCATGGCCAAAAGTATTGACACCCCTGCAATTCTGTCAGATAATACTCAGTTTCTTCCTGAAAATGATTGCAAACACAAATTCTTTGGTATTATTATCTTCATTTAATTTGTCTTAAATGAAAAAACACAAAAAGAATTGCCCTAAAGCCAAATTGGATATAATTCCACACCAAACATAACAAAGAGGGTGGACAAAAGTATTGGTACTGTTCGAAAAATCATGTGATGCTTCTCTAATTTGTGTAATTAACAGCACCTATAACTTACCTGTGGCATCTAACAGGTGTTGGCAATAACTAAATCACACTTGCAGCCAGTTGACATGGATTAAAGTTGACTCAACCTCTGTCTTGTGTCCTTGTGTGTACCACATTGAGCATGGAGAAAAGAAAGAAGACCAAAGAACTGTCTGAGGACTTGAGAAACCAAATTGTGAGGAAGCATGAGCAATCTCAAGGCTACAAGTCCATCTCCAAAGACCTGAATGTTCCTGTGTCTACCGTGCGCAGTGTCATCAAGAAGTTTAAAGCCCATGGCATTGTGGCTAACCTCCCTAGATGTGGCCGGAAAAGAAAAATTGACAAGAGATTTCAACGCAAGATTGTGCGGATGTTGGATAAAGAACCTCCACTAACATCCAAACAAGTTCAAGCTGCCCTGCAGTCCGAGGCTACAACGGTGTCAACCCGTACTCTCCGTCGGCATCTGAATGAAAAGGGACTGTATGGTAGGAGACGCAGGAAGACTCCACTTCTTACCCCGAGACATAAAAAAGCCAGGCTGGAGTTTGCCAAAACTTACCTGAAAAAGCCTAAAACATTTTGGAAGAATGTTCTTTGGTCAGATGAGACAAAAGTAGAGCTTTTATTGCAAAAGCATCAACATAGAGTTTACAGGAGAAAAAAGAGGCAAAGAAAAGTACATGGTCCCTACAGTCAAACATGGCGGAGGTTCCCTGATGTTTTGGGGTTGCTTTGCTGCCTCTGGCACTGGACTGCTTGACCGTGTGCATGGCATTATGAAGTCAGAAGACTACCAACAAATTTTGCAGCATAATTTAGGGCCCAGTGTGAGAAAGCTGGGTCTACCTCAGAGGTCATGGGTCTTCCAGCAGGACAATAACCCAAAACACACTTCAAAAAGCACTAGAAAATGGTTTGAGAGAAAGCACTGGAGACTTCTAAGGTGGCCAGCAATGAGTCCACACCTGAATCCCATAGAATACCTGTGGAGATATCTAAAAATGGCAGTTTGGAGAAGGCACCCTTCAAATATCAGGGACCTGGAGTAGTTTGCCAAAGAAGAATGGTCTAAAATTCCAGCAGAGCATTGTAAGAAACTCATTGATGGTTACCGGAAGCTGTTGGTCGCAGTTATTTTGGCTAAAGGTTGTGCAACCAAGTATTAGGCTGAGGGTGCCAATACTTTTGTCCGGCCCATTTTTGGAGTTTTGTGTGAAATGATCAATATTTTGCTTTTTGCTTCATTCTCTTTTGCGTTTTTTCATTTAAGACAAATTAAATGAAGATAATAATACCAAAGAATTTGTGTTTGCAATCATTTTCAGGAAGAAACTGAATATTATTTGACAGAATTGCAGGGGTGTCAATACTTTTGGCCATGGCTGTAGGCATGTCATGCCCTTATAAAGTCAAGAAAGGCTGGACTAAAAATCTAAAATAAAAAAAAATCTAAAATTCTAAAATCGAAGACGATCATATACCTTCGGACTTCCCACCATAAATTATGCCAACTGCCGATCGGGCGGCGTTATTCCCATGACCCTCCGAACAGCGTCCATGAAGGCAAAGTGTTTGTTTTCCGGGGGGCAGTATGGTTGCAAAGCTGAACCTTAAAGGAATGTCCAGAAGGGAACCACCAGGAGTGGAGCCTGCGGCTTAATTGGACTCCACACGGGCAACCTCAACCATGCCAGCCACGGAAAAGATGGACAGATTGCAAGCTTTGTCGATTGTGTGTGGGTGGTGGTGCATGGCCGTTTTTAGTTGTGCTAGCGATTTTTGTCAGCTTAATTCCGTTAACGAACGGGACTCTGGCATGCCCCCGCCGTCCGTGTCCAGCTTACTAGAGGGACACGCGAGGCTCTGGCACGCGAGATCGAGCAATAACAGGTCTGTCATGCCCTTACTTGTCCGGGACTGCATGCGCGCTACACTGAAAGGACCAGCGTGTGTCGCTTACAGGTGCGGATAACCTGCTGAACCCCGTTAGTGATGGGGATCTGGGATTCCAATTCTTCCCCGTGAACGAGGATTTCCCAGTAAGTGCAGGTCAACCGGAATTCCGGAATTAGGCCTAACCAGCATTCCAGAAAGAATGTGAAAAAATTAATTGACCAAACCACAGGTGCTGTAGCTTGCTTTACAGCTGGGTTCCACTGCTGAGTAGCACGCAGTTCTTACATAAACAGGCAGCATAGCTTGGTTCACGGGTGGGCTTCTCTGCTGAGCAGTAGACACAGGTACTAGGCTCAAAGTATTCACTGGGCTAAATGGAGTTAAAAAATGGTTCTTACATAAACAGGCGGCACAGCTTGGTTCACAGGTGGGCTCCTCTGCTGAGTAGTAGACACAGTTACTAGGCCCAAAGTATTAACTGGGCTAAATGCAGTCAAAAACTGGTTCTTTCATAAACAGGCGGCATAGCTAGGTTCACGGGTGAGCTCCTCTGCTGAGTAGCAGACAGTGCTACCAGGCCCAAAAGGATTTTCTGGACGAGATGCGGTAAAAAATTATTAGAAACACACACGGTGTAGCTCCTTGAGAGGTGCACTACACCGCTGGCTACCAGACACTGCTGCTATGCCATGAAACTGTCTATTAACATTGAAAACCATTATTTATGTGAAAATAAAGTTACGCTTTTCGTGACCGAACCGTTCTCGAACGGAACCTCGAACAGCCGAATTTTAAGCAAAGAGTTCGAGTTCGACGAACGGCTCGAACACCGCCCAAAACAGCTCGAATTTGAACTTGGCGAACAGGTCGACTCGAACAACGCGTATCTCTAATCAGGAGGCAGACTCCGATGGTCTCAGGCCCAGTATGGAGTCGACAAGATTGTATAAAGTTGAAAAAGGGTACAGTATCACCGGATAACAGGTATATATGTAGCACAGTTTACACATTAAAAATCTATGTCTATATATCAGGAGGCAGACTCAGACGGTCTCAGGCCCAGTATGTATTCGACAACATTGTAGAAAGTTGAGAAATGGTACAGTATCACTGGATAACAGGTATATATGTAGCATAGTTTACACATTAAAAATCTTTGTCTATATATCAGGAGGCAGACTCAGATGGTTTCAGACCCAGTATGGATTCGACAAGATTGTAGAAAGTTGAGAAAGGGTACAGTATCACCAGATAACAGGTATATATGTAGCATAGTTTACACATTAAAAATCTATGTCTATATATCATGATGCAGACTCAGACGGTCTCAGGCCCAGTATGGATTCGACAAGATTGTAGAAAGTTGAGAAAGGGTACAGTATCACTGGATACCAGGTATATATAGCATAGTTTAAACATTTAAAATCTCCGTGTATATTTCTGGAGTCCGACAAAGACACTCACAGGCTCAGTATGGATTAGACAAGAATCTAAAAAGTAGAAAAAGGGTAATGTATTCGAAGCGTACACCAGTATACATTGTTGGGGTATTTTTCAATCTTCATATATACTTCAGTCTCAGTAAGACAGTCCAGACTCTCCGCAAGAGGAAACGAGATGGATACAAGTACAGACGGAAAGTCGAGTGATTGCAGAAATTTTGGAATTACTAATCGCGGGAAAAACTCCCGGGAGAATTCTCAGAGGCGATGCTGACCCTCAATTACTTTGTCTGTGGAGACAATGAAAACAGTTCTTGTGAAGAAAGGTTTGCTGTATCACAGTACCATGGATCCTATCACCGTTACTCATCTCCATCAAATTGTGATCACAGGGAGAGATGTAGATATTGTCCTCACTGCCTATCATGATCTGTCAGGTAACTTTGGAGTGCAAAAGACAGAAGCCACAGGCCATAGGCGATTCTATTGGATTGGCATGAGAGGACACATTTAAAAATGTGGGCAGGAATGTCACACGTCTGTGAGTAGGAAAACCCTGAAAGCTTATTATGATAAACCACCACTGCATCTCATTGTGAGTCGATGTCCATAACAAATGGAAGCCATTGATCATCTGAAGATAGAGCCCAGCAGGACAGGGCATAGCTACGTCTTAACCATCATCTATCAGTTCACCAAATTTGTATTGGCAGTCCCAGTGAAGGATTTAACAGCCCAGACTACACAGCGGTGGAGCAGGGAGAGGTAAGTATTGCAAGTGCTGGGGCCCTAAGCAAGCAGGGGGGGCCCAATCGTGGGCAGCGGTACTGGCCCAGGGACCCTCATAGTACGCCGGTGTGTCTGACGGCGGATGTGCACCCTCACCGTCATAGACACTTGATTGTACTATGAGGGACCCTGTGCCAGTGCCGTTGCCAAAGAGTGTGCCCACTCACCTGCCAGGGCAATGGCACTCGCACGGGTGCGTGCGCCAGATGTTGACCCCGGCCCTGGGGGGGGGCAGCCCAGTTAGGGAGGTTGAAAAAATGGCATATGTTGATGTTGGACATTCAGCAGCTGAAAATGAAGGAATTGGAAAAGTCTGAGGAAGAGGAGGACAAAAGCGAACCATTTTTCTGGCAACCTACGTGTCAGCAGGGGAAGGTGGGACAAAATCCTTTGAAACCCATGCATGGTTCATTTTAGATCATGAACATTTTGGGTCAAGAGACGGGTCCTTTTTTCTGTCAGGATTGATCCAGCAGCACTGAAGACTCTTTCGGATAGCACACTAGCAGCAGGGCAAGCGAGCTCCTGTAAGGCATATTGTGCCAATTCAGGCCAGGTGTCCAGTTTACAGGCCCAATAGTCAAAGGGGAATGACCTGTGTGGGAGAACATCGATAAGGGAGGAGAAGTAGCTTGTAACCATAGTTGACAACTGCTGTCTCCTGTCACTTTCAATCGATGCAGTATTACCAGTCGTGTGAGCGGTACTTGAAAAATCAATCCACAACATGGTCATGAAACCCCTGTGTCCAATGCCACTTCGGCTGTGTGCACCACGAACACCTCTTCCATGTTGCCCCCTACAGCTCGTGGGAGAACCATCACCGCCGCTGTGTGCTGAGAATGCCTCAAACAAACGGTTTACCAGAGTTGCTTGTTTGTTAGCCAATATTAGCTCTAGGATCTCCTGTGGCATGATGTTTTGGAATTTGCCTTTGTAGCGTGGATCCAGGATGAGGGCCAACCAGTAGTCGTCATCGTTCATCCTTTTGGCAATGCGGGGGTCCCTTTTTAGGATCTGCAAGGCATAATCACACATGTGGGCCAATGTTCCCGGTGTCAATGATGCACTGCAAGTGCTGGGTGGAGGAGCACTTTCTGGCAAATCAACATCCCTCCAGTCACGCACAAACCCTGTACCTGACCTTGCCATGCCAACATTTTCTCTTGCCCCCTGAGAAGCATCCTCCTCCCCTAAATAATCATCCCCATCATCCTCCTCCTCCTCCTCTTCTTCCTCCACCTCGTCCAGGAGAGTTCCCTGAGCAGACAATGGCTGACTGTTATCAAGGCTTCCCTCCTCCTCCTCTTCCTTCTTGGCTGCAGACGCCTGCTCCTTAATGTGCATCAAAGTTTGCATGAGCAGATGCGTAAGTGGGATGCTCATGCTTGTGATGGCATCATCTGCGCTTACCAGCCGTGTGCATTCCTCAAAACACTTAAGGACTTTACAGAGGTCTTTCAGCTTCTACCACTGCACACCAGACAACTCCATGTCTGCCCTCGAACTGCCTGCCCGTGTATCCTCCCACAAATGCATTACAGTCTGCCTCTGTTCGCACCGCCTCTCAACCATGTGCAGGGTGGAGTTCCACCTTGTTGCAACGTCGATAATTAGGCGGTGCTTGGGAAGGTGGTGCAAGCGCTGCAGCTTCTGCATACGACTGGAGTGTACGGGCGACCGGCGGATGTGCGAGCACAGTCTTCGCACTTTATGGAGCAGGGCTGTTAACTCCGGATAATTATTGAGGAAGCACTGCACGACCAGGTTCAAGGTGTGAGCCAGGCAAGGTATGTGTCTGAGTTTTGAAAGGGCTATGGCTGCCACAAAATTCCAGCCGTTATCGCTAACTACCTTGCCTGGCTCAAGATGTGGACTGCCCAGCCATGACTCAGTTTGTCGCTGCAAGTAGTTGGCCAGTACCTCCGTGGTGTGTCTGTTGTCGCCCAAACACATCATCTTCAACAAAGCCTGCTGACGCTTACCACTAGCTGTTCGATAGTGGGACACCAAGTGTGCAACACTGGCAGCTGCGGATGGAGTGCTCGTGCAACTGCGCTCTGTGGACGAGCTTTCACTTCTGGAGGAGGAGGAGGGTCGAACACCTACAGCCAACTGTTTCCTATACCGAGGGCTAGGCAGTGTCTGAGACACTGCACTACACTCGCTCACAGAGCCAGTGCACGTGTCCTGAGTACAGAAACAGTGCTAAAAGATACCTGTGGAGCAGGGCAGCAGAGGTGACAATGCGTGCTTCAAACTATTGGTGTCAGGATCCAGTCAGCGCCGGAAAGTAAAGATGCACAGGACCTGCGGACACAGAAGTTAGCAAGCTGGCACAGGACCTATGGTCATGTGACTGCAAGGGGGCGGGGCTTATCATCCTGCTTTCAGATATGACAGGACACCATACACAACTCAGAGTCAGGCAAAATGGAGGTCACAACAGTATGGGCAAACGAGGCACAGGAGGGACAAACAGACGGGTGGTCAGACATAGCCAAAGGTCATCCACAAGAGGGCAACGTGGTACAAAGGGGGCGAGCAGAGATAAGTTGGGTCACAAGCAGAGAGTCATACACGAGAGGTAGCGCAGTACAAGAGGGGCAGGCAGAACTCGTAACAGGGACAGAACCGGATCAAAACCAAACAAGCAAGCAAGATATCAGGCACAAGGCACACATACGCACAAGGTCAACTAACTCAGCTGAGGGCAGGAATGTAACTGACACCGGACCTAGGTCCAGTGAGCATTAAATAGCCGCCATCTGCCAGAGAGAGGCAGAACAATTAACCCCCAGTCTGATCAGTACGGGCCAAAGCGAAACCCCACCCTGGATCATGACAGTACCCTCCTCTCAATGGGGGTCCACTGGACCCCCAGGTCTCTCAGGGTACTTGGCCTGAAAGGCCCGGACCAACCGATCCGCATGGACTGATCGAGCAGGAACCCACGACCGTTGTTCAGGACTGTAGCCTTTCCAATGTACCAGATACTGTTGGGCACGACGGACCAACCTAGAGTCGACAATTCGTTCCATTCTCCGGTGGGCCCAGGCGCTTACGCCTTCTGGCATACTGGCTAGTAGCTGCCTAGGGCCCCCACTGCTCCAGGGGTCCCCAGCCAGTGGCTATGTGGCCCCTGAGTCAAGGGAGCCCATCCTGTGCCAGCATAGCAGCAGCTGGAGAAAGGATCCTGTCCCCGCTGCTAAAGCGAAATGAATAGGGATAGCTAATACTAGAGGAGAGAGAGAAGATTAAAAAAGATATAAATAAACTGGAGCAGTGGGCAGCAACTAACAGAATGGTTTTTAACAGGGAAAAATGCAAAGTACTACATCTGGGCAATAAAAATGAAAAAAGCATATACAGAATGGGAGGAATAGGGCTAAGCAACAGCACATGTGTGAAAGACTTGGGTATACTAATAGATTACAGACTGAATCTGAGTCAACAGTGTGATGCAGCAGCAAAAAAGGCAAATGCAATTCTAGGATGTATTAACAGAAGCATACAGTCTAGATCACGTGAAGTCATTATTGCCCTCTACTTCACTTTGGTCAGACCTCATCTGGAATTCTGTGTCCAGTTTTTGGGTGCTACATTTTAAACAAAACATCAACAAACTGGAGCAAGTTCAGAAAAGAGCGACCAGATTTGTGACCGGTCTGCAAACCTTGTCTTATGAGGAAAGGTTGCAGGATTTGAGAATGTTTAGCTTGCAAAAAGGAAGACTGAGAGAAGACTTCATAACTGTCTACAAATATCTCAAGGGCTGTCAAATTGCAGAAGGATCATCTTTATTCTCATTTGCACAAGGAAAGACTAGAAGCAATGGAATGAAACTGAATGGGAGGAGACACAGATTAGATATTAGAAAAAACTTTTTGACAGTTAGAGTGATCAATGAGTGGAACAGGCTGCCACGAGAGGTGGTGAGTTCTCCTTCAATAAAAGTCTTCAAACAGAGGCTGGACAGATATCTGTCTGGGATGATTTAGCGAATCCTGCTTTGAGCAGGGGTTTGGACCAGATGGCCCAGGAGGTCCCTTCCAACTCTACGATTCGATCATTCTATGATTCTAATATTCACGCTTCCCCACGTCCCTATGGGCATGGAGAGGCATGAATACCATTTCTCATTAATAGCGGACAGCGTTAGCCGCAGGCTTCAGCTAACACTAGCCGCATGTAAAGCCCCACCACCGCACTGCACTACACACAAAGCACCGCACCACACACACACACACATAGCATAGCTCACCTCACTGCAGCACACCCTGGCTTCCTGCCCGGCGCTTCCTGTCTGAAACAGCCCAGCTGGATGACGTCATCATCCAGCGCGCTGTATCAGACAGAATGCTGCCGGCTAGGAAGAGGCTGCCAGAATGTGATGCAGGGAGGTAAGCTGTGTGGTGTCTCTGTGTGTGTGTGGTGCGGTGCTTATTGTGTGTGTGAAAGAGTGATGTGGTGCTTTGTGTGTGTGTGAGAGAGAGAGGGGTGGTGGGGAAGGACAATGATGGAGGTGATGGGTAATGATGGCGGTGGGGGAGGCAATGATGGAGGTGATGGGCAATGATGATGGGGGAGTCAATGATGGAGGTGATAGGCAATGATGGAGGTGATAGGCAATTATGCAGATAGGCAATGATGGTGGGTGAAGGCAATGATGGCGGTGATGGCCAATGATGGTGGGGGGAGGCAATTTTGGAGGTGATAGGCAATAATGGTGGGGGGAGGCAGTGATGGAGGTGATAGGCAATGATGGTGGGGAGGTAATGATGGAGGTGATAGGTAATGATGGTGGGGGAGGCAATGATGGAGGTGATGGGCAATGATGGTGGGGGGAGGCAATGATGGAGGTGATGGGCAATGATGTTAGGGGAGGCAGTGATGAAGGTGATGGGCAATGATGGTGGGGGAGGCAATGATGGAGGTGATGGGCGGCAATGATGGAGGAAATGATGGAGGTGATGAAATGGACAATGATGTTGGTGGGGGAGGAGGCAATGATTGAGGTGGTGGAATGGTCAGTGGCGGGGAGAAGGTAATGAAGGAGGTGGTGATGAGGACAATGATGGGGGTGGAGGGGGGCTGCATTATACTTTATGAGGGAACTGCATTATTCTCAGGGGACTACATTATATTTTGGGGCTACAGTATACTATATGGGGGGCTGCATTATTCTCTCAGGGGACTACATTATATTCTGGGGGGCTACATATTACTATATGAGGGGGCTACAGTATACTCTATGGCGAGGCTGCATTATATTCTGTGGCGGTGCTGGATTATACTACATGAGGGGGCTGCATTATACCCTATGAGGGTGCTACATTATATTCTATGGTGGGGATTGTGTTATACCTTATGAGGGGGTTGCATTATATTTTGTGGGGTGCTGCATTATATTCTATGAGAGGGGGCTGTATTATATTTTATGAGGGGGGCTACATTATTTTATGAGGGGACTACATTATATTCTATGAGGGGGCTACCCCTCTATGATTCTACCCCAACCCCTGCTACATAATTAAGACGTGTACTACCTTATATTATACCCCGATATTAGCGTGTTTTACCACACAAATGGTGGTCTTGTATTTATTGCTATGTAGCTACATAGTGGGCCCTAAGAATGATTTTCTCTGGTGGGCAAAAAGTGTTCCAGTCTGACGCTGCTTATATAGGATCACTCTCTTCTCTTTTTATCTGTTTGTATTAATGGAATATATGGAAATAATATAATATGCACACAAAAACAAATATGCCTAAATTAGAAACATACACTGGGTGTAGAATTATTAGGCAAATGAATATTTTGATCACATCATCCTTTTTATACATGTTGTCCTACTCCAAGCTGTATAGGCTTGAAAGCCAACTGTCAATTATGTAAATCAGGTGATTTTCATCTCTGTAATGAGGAGGGGTGTGGTCGTCTAGTGACATCAACACCCTATATAAGGTGTGCTTAAATCCTTTGGGAAAATGGGTCCGAAGAAAGATTTGACGGACTCTGAAAAGTCAAAAATTGTGAGATGTCTTGCAGAGGGATGCAGCAGTCTTGAAATTGCCAAACTATTGAAGCGTGATCACCGAACAATCAAGCGTTTCATGGCAAATATCCAACAGGGTCGCAAGAAGCGTGTTAATAAAAAAAGGCGCAAACTAACTGCCCATGAATTGAGGAAAATCAAGCGTGAAGCTTCCAAGATGCCATTTGCCACCAGTTTTGCCATATTTCAGAGCTGCAACATTACTGGAGTATCAAAAAGCTCAAGGTGTGCCATACTCAGGGACATGGCCAAGCTAAGGAAGGCTGAAAAACGACCACCTTTCAACAAGAAACATAACATAAAACGTCAAGACTGGGCCAAGAAATATCTTAAGACTGATTTTTCTAAGGTTTTATGGACTGATGAAATGAGAGCAACTCTTGATTGGCCAGATGGATGGGCCCAAGGCTGGATCGGTAAAGGGCAGAGAGCTCCACTCCGACTCAGACGCCAGCAAGGTGGAGGTGGGGTTCTGGTATGGGCTGGTATCATCAAAGATGAACTTGTGGGACCTTTTCGAGTTGAGGATGGAGTGAAGCTCCACTCCCAGACCTACTGGCAGTTTCTGGAAGACACCTTCTTCAAGTAGTGGTACAGGAAGAAGTCGGTATCGTTCAAGAAAAACATGATTTTCATGCAGGACAATGCTCCATCACATGCATCCAAATACTCCACAGCGTGGCTGCCCAGTAAAGGTCTCAAGGAAGAAAAAATAATGACATGGCCCCCTTGTTCACCTGATCTGAACCCCATAGAGAACCTGTGGTCCTTCATAAAATGTGAGATCTACAGTGAGTGAAAACATTACACCTCTCCGGACTGTGTCTGGGAGGCTGTGGTGGCTGTGCACACAATGTTGATCGTAAACAGATCAAGCAACTGAAAGAATCCATGGATGGAAGGCTTTTGGCATTTCAGGAGCTGAAGCGGAGGTTCACTTCTGCTCCGGTTTTACGGCAACCTGATGTCTCACTTCCATTTCAGGTAGAGGTAGATGCTTCGGAGATTGGTGCAGGAGCTGTTTTGTCCCAAAAAGATCCGGTGACTTCTAAAATGAATCCCTGTGCCTTCTTTTCCTGAAAGTTCTCCCCAACTATGATGTGGGGAATCAGGAATTGTTGGCCATGAAGTGGGCATTCGAGGAGTGGAGACATTGGTTGGAGGGAGCTAGACATCAAGTTGTGGTCCTCACTGACCACAAGAATTTGATTTACCTGGAGTCGGCCAAATGCTTGAATCCTAGACAGGCTAGGTGGGCCTTCTTTTTCATGCGTTTTGATTTTGTGGTCTCCTTTCTTCCAGGCACTAAGAATGTTAAGGCAGACGCCCTTTCTAGGAGTTTCTTTGCTGATTCTCCTATTGTGACCAAACCTACTACCATCCTAGATAGGGGGTAGTTCTTTCTGCCATCTCGCCCGATTTGAGACGTGCCCTGGAAGAATTTCAGGAGGACAAACCTGAGCGTTGTCCTATGGGAAAATTGTATGTTCCTGACCAGGGGAGGAAGAGAGTGATGTCTGAAGTTCATTGCTCCGCGTTGGCTGGTCATCCAGGTATTTTTGGTACCAGAGATTTGGTGAGTCGGTCTTTTTGGTGGCTCGCCTTATCTCGTGATTTCAGGAATTTTGTGCAGTCCTGAGGGACTTGTTCCTGGTCTAAACGCTGTTCTCGTTCTAGTGGGTTGTTGATGCCCTTGCCGGTGCCCAAGAGGCCATGGACCCATATCTCAATGGATTTTATTTCTGATCTTCCTGTCTCTCAGAGAATGACTGTTATATGGGTGATTTGTGATAGATTTTCGAAGATGGTCCATCTTGTACCACTCCCAACGCTGCCATCTTCCTCAGAGTTGGTGCCCTTGTTTTTACAACAGGTGGTTCGGTTGCATGGGATTCCTGAGAACATTGTGCCGGACAGAGGAGTCCAGTTTGTCTCCAGATTTTGGAAAGCCTTTTGTTCCAAGCTGGGAATTCAGTTATCCTTCCCTGCGTTTCAACCACAGACCAATGGGCAGACTGAGAGAACAAACCAGACTTTGGAGTCCTATTTGAGATGTTTTATATCTGCTGATCAGGATGATTGGGTCTCATTTTTGCCCTTGGCCGAATTCGCCCTAAATAATAGAGCTAGTTCTGCCACATTGATGTCGCCTTTTTCTGTAACTTTGGGTTTCATCTTCGATTTTCTTCAGGGCAAGTGGAATCTTCAGGTGTTGACACTGTGGTAGAGAGAATGCAACAGATTTGGGACCAAGTGGTGGATAAGTTGTCCCTCTCTCAAGAAAAGGCCCAGCGGTTTCCCAACCGGCATAGGACCATTGGTCCCCGGTTTAAAGTGGGTGATAGTTTGGTTGTCGTCAAAAAATATCTCTATGAAGGTTGCGTCTCCAAAGTTCAAGCCAAGATTTATTTGGCCTTATAGGATTTTGGAGATTCTTAACCCGGTTTCTTTTCGATTGGCTCTTCCAGTTACGTTTAAGATCCATAACGTGTTTCATAAGTCTCTGTTGAAGAGGTTTGTTGAGTCAGTGGTTCCTATGGCAGCACCTCCTGACCCTGTGTTGGTTGAAGGTAATGTGGAATATGAGGTAGAGAAAATACTGGATTCTCATCTGGCTAGTCGGAGACTCGAGTATTTGGTCAAGTGGAAGGGTTATGGCCAGGAGGACAATTCTTGGGTCTCTGCCTCTGACATTCATGCCGATAGATTGGTTCGTGCTTTTCACCGGGCTCATCCTGATTGGCCTGGTGGCGTGGATGAGGGTTCGGTGACCCCTCCTCAAGGGGGGGTACTGTTGTGAACTCATTTTCTGGTTTACCTTTGGCTTCTGGTGAGGGTGGTGGAGCTGGCTGTGTTGACAGAGGAGTCGTGAGTTCTCCATCCGGGCTCCCTCTGGTGGTGACAGCAGGTAATGAAGCTGATCTAAATGGTAGAGACCTGCCACCTGAGGAGGAGGACTGTGATTGGACATCTGGAGTCTCTGACTGGATTTAAGACAGCCGACTCCCTAATTTTGTGCTGGTGATTTTTTCCTGCCCTGAGGTTCTGGTTTCCAGTTCTGTTCCTGCCTTCTCAAGCTAAGTGTGCTCCGCTATTTTTCACATGAGATTTGGTCTAGTTTACTCATTTTTTGTGGTCAGACAGCTCCTGCTGGGGCTGTGCTGAATTTCCATTCTTATGCCTTTGTTTATGCCAGTTTGCCTTTTGTCCCTGATCAGATTGGTCTCTTTTTGCTCTGTCCAGAATATACCAGAGTGCTGATATAGGGAATTGAAGTCTAGCGACTTCAGGGTTTTTTGTTATGATTGAGTCACCGTAGGAGGCAAAAACAGAAATGCTAGCTAAGTCCAGAAAAACCAGAGAGGTTGGCAGCTATCGGATTGCAGACCCCTGATCCTATCCACAACAACTAACAGTAGCCGTGGTGGGTTCCTACGATGCCCTAGACCCCTCGATCACAGCTGGAGAATTAAATAGGCCTAAAGAAAGAAAGGGGAAATCTAAACTGCCCCAGAGCAGACCCCAAAGCAATAGGCAGCCCCCAACATATAATGACGGTGAAGCAAGATGAAAACACTAACACAGACAGAAAGATAGACTGAGCAAAGACAGGGCCCAAGCTAACTAGATAGGAAAGGACAGGAAGGCTGCTGTCTGCAATCCGTGAAAAACCCTATGAAAATAAGAGCCAACAGACTGACAGTGAAAAAGGCCATGAAGATGCTAGGCTTCAAAAAAGCTATGTCAGTACTCAGGAATATTCTGAAGACAGAGCAACCGGCAAAAGGAGATTCAGCTCACCCCAGCAGGGAATGGCAGAATCCAGAAAAGCAAGGAAAGCAAAAACAAAACACAAATGCTAACAGGCAAAGCAGAAAACTTAGCTTTAGAGGAGCAGGAAACAAACTGGTGTCCTAGAAGTCCACAGAGAAATCACCCGCAGGGCAGAAGGGCGTCGGCAGCCTTATATCCAGTCCGTGACTCCACTCAGCCAGTCATCCTCATTAGGCTCAGGTGCCTGATAATCAGGCTCATTACCTTCCTTTACCAGAATAGGGAGTTCACCAGACCTCAGTGATGAAGGGGAAAATGAACTCACAACAGTACCTCCCCCTTGAGGAGGGGTCACCGAACCCTCAACCACGCCACCAGGGCGATCAGGGTGAGCCCGATGAAAGGCACGAACCAATCTTTCGGCATGAATATCAGAGGCAGAGACCCAGGAATTATCCTCCTGACCATAACCCTTCCACTTAACCAAATACTGGAGTCTCCATCTAGCCAGACAGGAATCTAGTATTTTCTCTACCTCATATTCCATGTTACCTTCAACCAATACAGGGTCTGGAGGTGCCACCCCAGGAACAACTGGTTCAACAAACCTCTTCAACAAGGACTTATGGAACACATTATGGATTTTAAATGTGACAGGAAGAGCCAAACGAAAAGAGACCGGATTAATAATCTCCAAAATCTTGTAAGGTCCAATAAATCTAGGCTTAAACTTAGGAGAAGCCACCTTCATAGCAATATTTTTTGATGATAACCACACCATATCACCAATCTTAAACTGGGGACCAATGGTCCTATGTCGATTGGAAAACCGCTGGGCCTTTTCCTGGGAGAGAGATAACTTATCCAACACTTGGTCCCAGATCTGGTGCATTCTCTCCACCACAGTGTCAACACCTGGGCAGGCAGAAGGCTCCACCTGCCCTGAACAAAATCGAGGATGAAACCCAAAGTTACAAAAAAAAGGTGACATCAAAGTGGCAGAACTAGCTCTATTATTTAAAGCAAATTCGGCCAAGGGCAAAAATGAAACCCAATCATCCTGATCAGCGGAAATAAAACATCTCAAATCCGACTCCAAGGTCTGGTTTGTTCTCTCTGTCTGCCCATTGGTCTGAGGGTGAAAAGCAGAGGAGAAGGACAACTGACTTCCCAGCTTGGAACAGAAGGTCCTCCAAAATCTAGACACAAAGTGAACTCCTCTGTCAGATACAATGTTCTCATGAATCCCGTGTAAGCGAACCACCTGTTGCAAAAACAGGGGCACCAACTCAGAGGAAGATGGCAACTTACGGAGTGGTACAAGATGAACCATCTTAGAGAACCTATCACAAATCACCCAAATAACAGTCACTCTTTGAGAGACCGGCATATCAGAGATGAAATCCATAGAAATATGGGTCCATGGCCTCCTGGGGACCGGCAAAGGCATCAACAACCCACTAGAGCGAGAACAAGATTTAGACCGGGAGCAAAATTCCTGACATCATGAGACAAGGTGGGCCACCAAAAAGAGCGACTCACCAGATCTCTAGTACCAAAAATACCTGGATGACCAGCCAATGCAGAGCAATGAACTTCAGACATCACTCTCTTCTTCCACTGGTCAGGAACATACAACTTTCCACTGGGACAACGCTCAGGTTTGTCCTCCTGGAACTCTTGCAGAGCAAGTCTCAAATCGGGCGAGATGGCAGAAAGAACTACCCCTTCGCCTAAGATGGTGGCAGGCTTGGTCACCACAGGAGAATCAGCAAAGAAACTCCTAGAGAGGTCGTCTGCCTTGACATTCTTAGTTCCAGGAAGAAAAGAGACCACAAAATCAAAACGTGTAAAAAACAAGGCCCACCTAGCCTGTCTAGGGTTCAAGCGTTTAGCCGACTCTAGGTAAATCAAATTCTTGTGGTCAGTGAGGACCACAACTTGATGTTTAGCTCCCTCCAACCAATGTCTCCACTCCTCAAATGCCCATTTCATGGCCACCAGTTCCCGATTCCCCACATCATAGTTACGTTCATATGGAGAGAACTTTTGGGAAAAGAAAGCACAGGGATGCATTTTAGATGTTACAGGATCCTTTTGAGACAAAACAGCTCCTGCACCAATCTCAGAAGCATCCACCTCTACCTGGAACGGGAGTGAGACATCAGGTTGCCGCAAAACCGGGGCGGAGGTAAATCTTCGCTTCAGCTCCTGAAAGGAAGCAACAGCCTCCGGACACCAATTCAACACATCAGCACCCTTCCTAGTCAGATCAGTCAATGGCTTGGCAATACTAGAAAATTTTGCTATAAATTTCCGATAAAAATTAGCAAAACCCAAAAACTTCTGGAGGGCCTTCAAAGAAGTGGGCTGAACCCAAACATAAATGGCCTGTACCTTGGCCGGTCCATTTCAATAGTTGACGGAGACAAAATAAATCCCAAAAATGAAATCCTCTGTACTCCAAAAAGGCATTTTGATCCTTTGACATACAGGGAATTCTCCCTCAAGATCCGGAACACTGTCCGAATATGTTCCACATGAGAATCCCAATCCTTGGAGAAGATCAAAATATCATCCAGATAGATAATCAAAAATTTATCGACAAAGTCTCGGAAAATACCGTTCATGAAGCACTGGAAGACAGAAGGGGCATTAGTGAGCCCAAAAGGCATCACCAGGTACTCAAAATGTCCCTCCGGAGTATTAAGCGCCGTCTTCCATTCATCCCCCTGCTTAATGCGGATAAGATTATACGCCCCCCTGAGGTCAAGCTTGGTAAACCAGCAAGCACCTCTAACTCTAGAGAATAGATCCGAAATCAGGGGTAACGGATACTGATATTTAATAGTAATTTTATTGAGGGCACGATAATCAATACAAGGCCTTAAAGAACCATCCTTTTTGGCCACAAAAAAAAAACCGGCACCTAAGGGTGAAGAGGATGGTCTAATATGACCCTTCTCCAACGCCTCCTTAATATAGGACCGCATAGCCTCGTGCTCGGGTACAGATAAATTGAAGAGCCGACCCTTGGGAAATTTACACCCCGGGCTTAGTTCAATTGCAGTCATAACTCCTATGAGGAGGCAAGGACGCAGACTCATTCTCACTTAATACATCATAAAAGTCCGCCAAATAGTCAGGAACATCATGCGACTGAGGAGAGGTGGAAAAAACCGGATCCTCACTAAAGGCACACTGACAACCCCAACTCACCACAGGCACAGATTTCCAATCCAAAACTGGATTATGAATTTGCAACCAGGGAAACCCCAAAACAACGGCATCATGCAGACCATGCAACACCAAAAATCTGCAATTTTCTTGATGGTCTGGGGCAACCCGCATGACCACCTGGGTCCAAAACTGAGGTTTATTTTTAGCCAAAGGAGTAGCATCAATCCCCCTCAAAGGGATAGGCGTCTGCAGAGGTGTCATCGGAAATCCACAACGTTTAGCAAAATCCAAGTCCATTAGGTTTAGCGCTGCTCCCGAATCCACAAAAGCCTTGGCGGAAAATGTGGACAGGGAGCAGATCAGAGTAATTGCCAGAAGAAACTTAGGTTGAACACCACCAACAGAAAATGTGTGTGCAAAGCGTTTCTCTCGTTTAGGACAAACAGAAATAATATGGGAGGCATCTCCACAGAAAAAACACAGCTTATTACGCCTTCTGAACTCCTGACGTTGCGCCTTAGACAAAACTCTATCACATTGCATAGGTTCAGACGTCTGTTCAACCGGTGGCAACACCTCTCGTGCAATCCTGCGTTCACGTAAACGCCGATCAACCTGAATGGCTAATGACATAGAATCGTCCAGACCAGAGGGAACAGGAAATCCCACCATAGTATCTTTTACGGCTTCTGACAAACCCTTCCGAAAAAGAGCAGCCAAGGCATTATCATTCCAGGTAGTAAGGACCGCCCACTTTCGGAACTTTTGACAGTACAACTCTGCAGAATCTCGACCCTGGTTCAATGCCAACAGGGTCTTTTCAGCCTGTTCAATAGCATTAGGTTCGTCATACAACAACCCCAAAGCTTGAAAGAATGCGTTCACATTAGTCAGAATAGGATCATCTGGTTTCAAAGAAAACGCCCAATCCTGGGGATCGCCACGCAGCAAAGAGATCACAATTTTAACCTGCTGCGCGGAGCTCCCTGACGAGTTAGGCTTCAAGGCAAAAATTATTTACAATTATTTTTGAAACTCAAAAATTTAGATCGATCCCCAAAAAATACATCAGGTGTAGGGATCTTTGGTTCAACAGCATGCGAACGAGCAAGGTAGGCGGAAATTCCCTGCACTTCCGCAGCGAGCTGCTCCACACGATCAGACAATTGCTTTATCTCCATTGAGAGAAAAAAAAAAATTCCCCCTACGGCCTCAGAGATATAGAGGAAAGAATATACACACACTTTTTTTTTTTTTTTTTTTTTAAACACAATTCTTTCCTGCTATTGAGTACCCTAGGATCTGCGGTATGGCGGGTGATTCTGTTATGATTGAGTCACCGCAGGAGGCAAAAACAGAAATGCTAGCTAAGTCCAGAAAAACCAGAGAGGTTGGCAGCTATCGGATTGCAGACCCCTGATCCTATCCACAACAACTAACAGTAGCCGTGGGGGGTTCCTACGATGCCCTAGACCCCTCGATCACAGCCGGAGAATTAAATAGGCCTAAAGAAAGAAAGGGGAAATCTAAACTGCCCCAGAGCAGAGCCCAAAGCAATAGGCAGCCCCCACCATATAATGACGGTGAAGCAAGATGAAAACACTAACACAGACAGAAAGATAGACTGAGCAAAGACGGGGCCCAAGCTAACTAGATAGGAAAGGACAGGAAGGCTGCTGTCTGCAATCCGTGAAAAACCTTATGAAAATAAGAGCCAACAGACTGACAGTGAAAAAGGCCCTGAAGACGCTAAGCTTCAAAAAAGCTATGTCAGTACTCAGGAATATTCTGAAGACAGAGCAACCGGCAAAAGGAGATTCAGCTCACCCCAGCAGGGAATGGCAGAATCCAGAAAAACAAGGAAAACAAAAACAAAACACAAATGCTAATAGGCAAAGCAGAAAACTTAGCTTTAGAGGAGCAGGAAACAAACTGGTGTCCTAGAAGTCCACAGAGAAATCACCTGCAGGGCAGAAGGGCGTCGGCAGCCTAATATCCAGTCCGTGACTCCACTCAGCCAGTCATCTTCATTAGGCTCAGGTGCCTGATAATCAGGCTCATTACCTTCCTTTACCAGAATAGGGAGTTCACCAGACCTCAGTGACGAAGGGGAAAATGAACTCACAACAGTTTTTGTTATCAGAAAGTGGTGGACATTTTTTGGCAGGGTTTTGTGCGTGATTGCAGACAGCATCTTTCCTTTCCTGTCCTTTCTAGTTAGTGTGGGCCCCATCGCTTGCTCAGCCTATTTTTCTATCTGTGTCTGTGTTTTCATCTTGTCTCACCGACAATACATGTTTGGGGGCTGTCTATTGCTTTGGGGTCTGCTCTGGGGCAGTTTAGATTTCCCCTTTTCTTGTTTTAGCCTTATTTAGTTCTCCGGCTGTGAAGAGGTGTCTAGGATCATCGTAGGTACGCTCCACGGCTACTGCTAGTTGTATGGATAGGACCAGGGGTCTGCAATCCACTTAGTTACGAACCTCTCTCGTTTTCTGGGGCTTAGCTTGTTTTTGTTTTTCCTCCTCAGCGAGACATTCATAAAAACATGCCCTTGTGTCCTCCACTTATTCCTGCGCCAACCTGCCCAGCACCGCTACATCCCTCGCGCCTGACACTACATCATCTAAGTGTCACTTCACCTACACTGCCCTGGGACTACAGCCCTGCCTGTGAAGAGCTATAACATCACTGCTGCACCACACCATCTGTCCCAGAGGATCTGTCTGCAGCGTCGGCTTACATCTCTATTGACGAATACCACAGGTGGCATCGCGAATCACTTATAAACTTTCACTACCATCAGCACACTGAAACAACCACTTTTACAATGGGCGCCCAGGGCCACGGGCCGGGTCCCAGCTGCCGTGACATCTCCCATTGAAGCTCATCGGGTCCGGTACCGAGTACCCCACAGCCCTGGGTGTGAGGGCGACCCATATATAGTATTGGGGAGAATTGGAAGCTCCCTAGAGATTTTAGGAGGCTGAACTATTATCTCAGGCCCACTATAGATTACACCTCAATTTAGCCGGCTGAAATAGGCAGGTGTATGACCAGGCACAAGGTGTGTATGTGGCGCCCCTGAGGCTCAGTCGCCACAGAGGTACTGCACCTCCTCCTGAGGTGTGGTACCCCACCATTCAGGTAAGGTGGAGACCCCTGACCACGCTCCAACACCTGCATCCCACACAACATAGTAGTGTAGCAAAGCACCCTTTGGTGGCTCCATGCTTGGAACACGAAGCGTGCTGGGAGACGGGTGGAGTTTAGTTTGCACTAAAAGAGCGGGAAGAGGATAGGATATAGACAGTTAGTCACAGGAGTCTGACGAGGTCGGACATGTGTAAGGAGATCCCCTGAGAGGGATGAAGGAGGGAAAGTGCTGCAGCCGACTTCAGTGATCTGGGTCCGCTGGCACAGGAAAGGAACACTGAAAGAAATCCTGACTCTCCATAAGAAGGAAAGGATTAGTACGGAACGTGAGCAGAGGAAGAGAACAGAGGATTGAGGGTTAGAGGAGAACCCCACTCAAGTTCTAGGCGCAAGGCCGGGGTCCGGTCCCCGAGGTTGTTTGGATACTTATGGTCCTGCAACAGACACCGGAGGAATAGAAGTTTGTCATCACTTTATTCCCACACAAGACTTGGGGGCACAACAGCAACAAGATAGAGAGCCGGGACTTAGAAGCAGAGAGTCTCCGAAGCAGGCTACTGCTGTCTGCCATACAAGTAGAGTTCATAGGAACATCGGACAGGAGGAACTCCAGTGTAACTCAGTACTAGGAGCACTTCACTTAAAGGCGCTAAGAGGGAGACGTTTAGAAAAGGCACATAAGTTGGAGGAGTGCTGGAAAGTGTGCTTCATCTTGCCTGAAGGTTGGCTTGGCTCCTGACCCGGAGGACACGGCACCGATGCGGGCTCTTGAGTCACCACAGACTGTGAGTAAAGCTTTTGAACTACGTGCCCTGGTGTCCTCCACTTATTCCTGCGTCAACCTGCCCAGCACTGCTACATCCCTTGCGCCCAACACTACACCATCTAAGTGTCGCTACATCCACTCTGCCCTGGGGCTACAGCCCTGCCTGTGGAGGGCTATAACATCACTGCTGCACCACACCATCTGTCCCAGAGGAACTGTCTGCAGCATCGACTTAGCATCTACATTGCCGAACACCACGGGTGGCGTCACGACTTACACATTCACACTGAACATTTACAATGGGTGCCCAGGGCCACGGACCTGGTCACCGCTACTTTGACACTTCCCTGTGAGATACTGGCCCGGTACCGAGTAACCCACAGCCCTGGGTGTGAGGGCGACCCATTTTTGGCATCACGAACAGGATGACGAAGCCCGATGCCACCGGGTTCGGTGTGCCTACGATTTATTGGACTTAAAAGTTTGTGGAAATGTGCAAAAGACCCAATTCGATAGATTGTAAATTGAATGCTAAAAATGGCCGCTGGTGCAGAGAAGAGGGGCGTGATAATATGGGTGGTCCTAAGAATGACCGCAAATGGTCCTGGGCCTCCCCTGTCTGAACTTCTATGCGACAGCAATATGGCCCACCCCCCAAGGGGTTCATATACTGGCCTGGTATGGAGGAGTAGGAAAAAGACGCCGCCCCCAGAAGGAGGAGCGGAAGCCATTGGCGGGAAAAGAGCAGAGACAGGAAGAAGAAGTAGAGAGAGAGGACGCCATCATGGAAGGAGAAAGGAGGCCTGAAGAACGAAGGGATGTTGAGCTGAATCTCCCAGGCGCAGCAACTGAAGGCTCCGATTTGGCTTCCGGCATGAACCGTCAGCAGCTGGAGGAGGAAATAGCCCAGCTGACTACCCGTCTGTGACTGAGGCAGGAGGAGTTGTGGAGGTTGGGCTGGCAGCACGCCCCGGAGGGGCCTAAGCCATTGTCACTTCTAGTCCCGGTACCTTCCCCCTTGGTACCCGCTGCCGCCGCTGCCGTACTGGCGTCTTCACCGGCGGTACCCACCACCGCTGCACCAGACTTTTCTCGGGCAGCGCCCATTTACATCTCTACGCTGTCAGTACAGTTGGTCACGGCCTGTCCGGAGGAACCACCGGAAGGCCCGGGAGCTGAGACAGTGCTCCCGCCTGGACCTGATGCAGCCGCGCAGGTCCTGCCGAAGACTCCTGCTGACCCAGAGCCGCCATCTGCTCCACCATCGCTGACATCCGGACAGACCACCCCAGTGGACATCCCTGAAGCTGCCCACCGCCTCAGGCCTGCACCGGAGACAGAACACCGCCAGGAGGCCCCAGGTACGTCTGCTGTCCCTGCACCTGGGAAGGCCCTGGGGTGTACGCCCGTGGCAGCGGCAGGACAGGTCATCCTGGACCTTGTATGGGACCGGGACTCTGATCCCTGGGGGGAACGCCAGAACCCCTAGCGGTGGTACCCTTATCCATAGTGGGTAAAAGCAGGTCCCGGGAGGAGGAAGAACCTTACTACCAACAGACCCTCCGCAAGCTGGCAGCAGAACAGAGGGAGAGGAAGCAGCGGAGACTGGTGGTGCTAGGCCCTGATTTGGACCGGAAGGAGAATGTCTGTGCTGGTCACTACGGTCCCCGGGACTCAGCTGGATGGGGACAGGTCCTCAATGTAAATCAAGAGACAGGATTCGGGTTCATTGCAGACCCCAAGAGGATCAGTGACTTGTTTTTCAGCAGGAGGGATGTCGAGTCATGCCTGAGGAAGGGACACCCTGCTAGAGATCTGCAACCGGGGGAGTATGTGACCTTCACCCGGCATGAAGGGTTAAGAGGATGGTATGCCATGAACATCCGCCGCATACCTGAAGAATTGCTGGCAACTTATAAAATGGTGAAGGCGGATATACCCCCTGCTGTGGTGATTGCCCCTGCCAAGGAACCCCAGGCAGCAATCCACCCAGCTGTCAGCACCTCGTCTTATGTGAATCCGTCTGCAGGAAGAGGAGGTCAAGAAATTCTTCCGTGGAAGCAGCAGCCAAGGAAACCAGCTTCCAGTACCCCAGGAGGGGACTCCAAATAAAGAAACATTCCTTTAACTTTGTTACCCAGGAGGGTATTTGCACCATTGTGCCTTATTTGTTTATCATGGTTCTTTTTCTGTTTTCCAGCTTTTATTGCCCAGTTGCATTGGCAGCATAATTGAACTGTGGAGATCATGAACACTGAGTGACCGGACTGTGTATGTAAATAGTTGCACCTATTTAGGTGCCCTTTCTTGGTTTTACATAGGTCTTCTGAAGATAAAGACTACCTCATCATGGAGCATGGCTCCATCCTAAGGACACTTCAAGAGATCCCGGCTGGGAGCGGTGTCCAGCACTTACAAGAATTATTGAAGTTTTTGATGTGAAGTATTTGATAATGTGTCCTATGAAAGTATTAATAGTAGAAAATAGCTTTTATGAAGAATGTAGTTAGCCACAGTAACTTTTATAGGAATGTTTTAATAAAGAGATGAGAAATGAGAATAAAGATTTGAAAAATGTAGGTGATGAACCAGGCATCAGCGGTTATCACTTAAGGTTAATGATAGAAAGTAGAAAATATGATGAAGAAATGTGTTGATGCAGAATACTTGAAGTGGTAGTGAGTTATTGCCAAAAGCACTTTTGAATTAGGTACTGTATTGAAACATAGATAGGTAGTTAAAACTGTTTGCAACGTTCAAGAATTATTGCCTCTCATATTGAGAAGATTAGAAAAGTATTGTTTATTAAGCATCCCAAAAATTTTGTATGTTCCTGTATTTGTCAACTTTTGTTTTCTTGCAGCTCGCGGACGTGCTGTGTTTAATGGGTTGTGTATGTGGCGCCCCTGAGGCTCAGTCGCCACAGAGGTACTGCACCTCCTCCTGAGGTGTGGTACCCCACCATTCAGGTAAGGTGGAGACCCCTGACCACCTGCATCCCACACAACACAGTAGTGTAGCAAAGCACCCTTTGGTGGCTCCCTGCTTGGAACACGAAGCGTGCTGGGAGGCGGGTGTAGTTTAGTTTGCACTAAAAGAGCGGGAAGAGTATATGATATAGAGCGTTAGTCACAGGAGTCTGACGAGGTCAGACCTGTGTAAGGAGATCCCCTGAGAGGGATGAAGGAGGGAAAGTGCTGAAGCTGACTTCAGTGATCTGGGTCCGGTGGCACAGGAAAGGAACAATGAAAGAATGCCTGACTCTCCATAAGAAGGAAAGGATTAGTACAGAACGTGAGGAGAGGAATAGAACAGACGATTGAGGGTTAGAGGAGAACCCCACTCAAGTTCTAGGCGCAAGGCCGGGGTCCGGTCCCCGAGGTTGTTTGGATACTTATGGTCCTGCAACAGACACCGGATGAATAGAAGTTTGTCATCACTTTATTCCCACACAAGACTTGGGGGCACAACAGCAACGAGATAGAGAGCTGGGACTTAGAAGCAGAGAGTCCCCGAAGCAGGCTACAGTTGTCTGCCGTACAAGTAGAGTTCATAGGAACATCGGACAGGAGGAACTCAGTGCAACTCAATACTAGGAGTACTTCACTTAAAGGCGCTAAGAGGGAGACGTTCAGAAAAGGCACATAAGTTGGAGGAGTGTTGGAAAGGTGTGCTTCATCTTGCCTGAAGGTTGGCTGGGCTCCTGACCCGGATGACAAGGCACCGATGCGGGCTCTTGAGCCACCACAGACTGTGAGTAAAGCTTTTGAACTACATGCCCTGGTGTCCTCCACTTATTCCTGCGTCAACGTGCCCAGCACTGCTACATCCCTTGCGCCCAACACTACACCATCTAAGTGTCGCTACATCCACTCTGCCCTGGGACTACAGCCCTGCCTGTGGAGGGCTATACCATCACTGCTGCACCACACCATCTGTCCCAGAGGAACTGTCTGCAGCGTCGGCTTAACATCTACATTGCCGAACACCACAGGTGGCGTCACGACTTACACATTCACACTGAACATTTACAATGGGCACCCAGGGCCACGGACCGGGTCACCGCTACTGTGACATACCCTGTGAGATACCGGCCCGGTACCGAGTATCCCACAGCCCTGGGTGTGAGGGCGACCCATGTATATAGTATTGGGGAGAATTGGAAGCTCCCTAGAGATTTTAGGAGGTTGAACTATTATCTCAGGCCCACTATAGATTACACCTCAATTTAACAGGCTGAAATAGGCAGGTGTATGACCAGGCACAAGGTGTGTATATAGTATTGGGGAGAATTGGAAGCTCCCTAGAGATTTTAGGAGGCTGAACTATTTTCTCAGGCCCACTATAGATTACACCTCAATTTAACAGGCTGAAATAGGCTGGTGTATGACCAGGCACAAGGTGTGTATATAGTATTGGGGAGAATTGGAAGCTACACAAAGATTTTAGGAGGCTGAACTATTATCTCAGGCCCACTATAGATTACACCTTAATTTAACAGGCTGAAATAGGCAGGTCAATGACAAGGCACAAGGTGTGTATATATTATTGGGGAGAATTGGAAGCTCCCTAGAGATTTTAGGAGGCTGAACTATTATCTCAGGCCCAATATAGATTACACCTCAGTTTAACGGGCTGAAATTGGCGTATGTGTGGCGCCCCAGGAGTATGGTCGCCACAGTGGCATTGCCTTCCTCCTAGGGAGAGTGATGTCACGCCTGAAAGCAATGAAGGGTCTCTCTGGCAGTTAATCACTGCATGCAACACAGTTCCCACTCCGGGTCAGTAGAGGGAGCTCTGAACCCAGAACTGAGGGGAGGAGCTGTCTCTGGGGGCCAGGAAGGAGTGGGTCAGTTAGTGTGAGCAAGGCGTCGTGTGCAGACGTGGAGGAGAAGAGCTGGGGAGACTGAGGAAAGTGGAGAGCTCAGTCCCAGTGATAGCGCATGATCTGGAGCCTGGTCTCCAAGGGTTTATGGATACTAACGGTCCTGCTCCAGAAACCAGAGGAATAGGAAGCTGTAAATGCTCTATTCCCACATAATCCTCGGAGGCACAACAGCAATGGTTGAGCCAAGAGAGATAGAAGGCTACGGCTGTCTGCCATGCGAGTGGAGTGTGGATAACATCAGAAAGGAGGAACTCCAGTGTAACTCAGTACTGGGAGTACTTTATTGAGAGCGCTAGTAAGGAGACTGCACAACCCATCTGCCAGAGTGATTCCTGATTTGCTTCCAGGCTAACCAGCTCCTGTGCCATCTGTACTCAGGACCCTGGGCTGCATTTGCCAAGTAAAGGTAAAGAAACTGCAACCTATTGTGTCCCTGCCTTCTTGCTGCAACCTCCCCAGCACTGCTGCATCTCTGTGCCTGACACTGCACCTTCCTTCCCAACACCCATCTACACTGCCCTGGGACAACAGCCCTGCCTGTGGAGGGTTATAACATCTTGGCTGCACCACACCATCTGTCCCAGCGGATCTGTCTGCAGCGTTGGCTTAACATCTTCATTGTCGAACACCACAGGTGGCGTCACGAATCATTTATTCATAAACTTTATTCCATCACTTCACTCCCTTACATGGACGCCCAGGGCCACGGACCAGGTCATTGCTACTGTGACACTTCCCTGTGAAATACCGGCCCGGTACCGAGTACCCCACTGCCCTGGCGGGCGATCCATATGACAAAGTACAAGGTGTATATAGTATTGGGGAGAATTTGAATCTCCCTATAGATTTTAGGAGGCTGAACTATTATCTCAGGCCCACTATAGATTATACCTCAATTTAACAGACTGAAATTGGCTGGTGTATGACAAAGTACAAGGTGTATATAGTATTGTGGAGAATTTGAATCTCCCTAGAGATTTTAGGAGGCTGAACTATTATCTCAGGCCCACTATAGATTACAGTACACCTCAATTTAACAGGCTGAAATTGGCTGGTGTATGACAAAGTACAAGGTGTATATAGTATTGGGGAGAATTTGAATCCCCCTAGAGATTTTAGGAGGCTGAACTATTATCTCAGGCCCATTATAGATTACACCTCAATTTAACAGGCTGAAATTGGCTGGTGTATGACAAAGTACAAGGTGTGTATACAGTATTGGGGAGAATTGGAAGCTCCCTAGAGATTTTAGGAGGCTGAACTATTATCTCAGGCCCATTATAGATTACACCTCAATTTAACAGACTGAAATTGGCTGGTGTATGACAAAGTACAAGGTGTATATAGTATTGGGGAGAATCTGAATCTCCCTAAAGATTTTAGGAGGCTGACAATGATGCTTTCAGTCCAAGTATGGCAGCAGGCAGCCTAAAAAGCAGGACTGCTGCACACAAAAGTGTGGAAAAATGAACGCTGGGTAACTGTGCAGAAAAGAGGAAGAAAGGTATTTTTGCTTTTAAAAAAGCAGTTTGCACAGCAGTGTGCAAACAGCAATGCAGCTATCAGGGAGCCTTATAAGGCAGCCTAATAAGCAACAGAGCTGATACACAAAAACTATAGCCTCCCCTGTCACTGCACACAAACTGTTGTGTTGTACAGTGGAAATCGCTACCAGAAGAAGCAGTTTTTTTGTTCTTCTTCCCTGCCTAACGCTCTCCCTTATTCAGAATCAGCAGCTGCAACCTCTCCTTAATGCTAATATCAGCAGAAGTAAGATGGCGGTTGGCATGCACGCCCTTTTATAGCCCCTGTGACGCCACACAAAGCAAGCCAATCACTTGCATGCCCTTCTAAAAGATGGTGGTGACCGATGCCCATGTCATCGCGTTGCCCACAGTGTGCGTCCTCCATCATTGGCTGAAAAAGGGCCCTGGAAGCATCATTTGAAACGCGACTTTGGCGCTCTGGTCGCCGACCTCGTGGCCGACCTCACGCTATGGTCGGGTTTCATTTCATGAAACCCGACTTCAGCGAAAGTCGGCGACTTATGAATTTGACCAACCTGTTTCGCTCAACTCTAGTGGGCAGGTTATAAATCAGTCGGTGAAGAGGCAAATTGAAGCGCTGCTGTTGCAAAGCCAGGACGGCAAAAGCCTGAGATGACTTTCGGAAATGGGCATTGACACAGTGTACCTTGGCAAGTTTTTAAAAAAAAAAAACGCTGTACAACCAACCATGTGAGTCATGCATGGAATATGTACCAGCTTGCCGAGCTTTAAAGCCACCAACAAGTTATGCCCATTATCGCACACAACCAGAGGTTTAGCGAGGAGAGCGACTGATCGGTCTGCTCTTTCATCCCTTTCAACAGCTCTACTGCATTGTGAGCTTTATTACCTAAACAGATGAGCTTCAGCAGAGTGTGTTGGTGCTTCACCAAGGCAGTGCTGTAGAGCTCCCAGCTGGACAGTGATGGGGAGGCTAGTTCAGCTGAGGATGAGGAGCAGAAGGAGTGAAAGGAACTGGAATAAGAGGAGACAGAAACCCTGATGGAAATAGGGCCCACAATTCTTGGTGTGGGTAAGATGTATAATGTCCCAGCCTCTGACTCTGTCCCAACTCCACCAGATTCACCCAGTGTGCCATCAAGGAAATGTAGCATCCCTGTCCACAAGAACTTGTCCACGTGTCTGTGGTTAGGTGGACCTTCCTTGTGACTGCATTGGCCCGAGCACGACTGACATTGTGTAACACGTGCTTATGTAAGCTGGGGACCACCTACCGGAAAAAATAGTGGCAGCTGGGAATCGAGTACCATGGGGCTGCCACTGCCAAAAGTTCACGGAAAGACTCAGTTTCCACCATCCGAAGCCAAAACGGCACCATTTCCAGGGCTAGCAATCGGGCAATGTGGATGTTTAGCATTTTGGCCTGTGCTGGGTGGATATTTCTTTTTCCTGTGAAACGTCTGAGGCAGGGACAACTGAACGTTGTGTTGGGACAATGAATTGGACTTGGTTGCTGAATGTTATGTCTGTGCTGCTGCAGGTTGTGGTCAGGAGGCATCAGCACTTGGTTCATGGACAGCAGATTGGGAACACCATAACACAGGGGAAGGGGCAGTGGTTTCACCCTCCAACACAGATTGTGTACCCAGGCGTTCAGCCTACCTACTTGGGTGCTTGGCTGCCATGTTCTTCTGCATGCTAGTAGTACTCAGATTGGCAGTCTTCTTGCTCCTCTCAGCTTGGTATGGCAGATTCTGCAAATTACAGTTGTTTTGTCTGATGGACTTTCAGAGAATCTGCCATTCAGGGGAACAACACACCCTTGGCCTGTTATCTAGCCGAGTGAGGAGGGCTCTGTGGAACAGTTGACCGAGTTCTCCCTCTCGTCAAACCACTACCTTCTTGCCTGTTTTCATGCTACGGATCTAACCCTCTCTGCACTGCTGTGCTTGCTATGCGCGCCACCATGCCAGATTGGATCGGTGGCCATATCATTGACTATTTCATCTTCCAATAAATCAATCTGACCCTCCGAGTTTTGATTTTAGGCCAACCTGATGGCAACTGTGAGTTATGATTAGAGATGAGCGACTTTGCCTTTTTAGGGTCGAGTCGGGTTTCATGAAACCCGACTTTCTCAAAAGTCGAGTCGAACGAAATCGGCCGACTATAGGGAAAAGTCATGAAAAGTCGTGAAATACGAAACCCAATGCGAGTCAATGGGGAGAAAGGTCGGCAGTGAGTGGAGGACTATAAACACATCTAGCATGAATTTTAACCCCAGAGGTGACAAAATCTCTCTGTCTTCTCTCTCTCTTTTCTCTCTCTCCCTCTCTCTCTCCCACTCCCACTCCCACTCCAGCTATGCTCTGCTTCTCTCATTGGCTGAAAAATGTCACATGCAAGCATTCGGCGAAACCCGACTTTAACGCTTGGGTCGCCGACCGCATGGCCAACTTCACACTGTGGTCGGGTTTCGTTTCATGAAACCCAACTTTGGGGAAAGTCGGCGACTTTTGAATCTGACCGACCTGTTTCGCTCAACTCTAGTTATGATTTTCCTCCACCTCTTCAGACATGAATTGACCTTCCCCAATGTGGCTTTCTCCTGGCTGTTGGTGCTCAAATGTTTGGGCATCACTGTACTCCACCTCCTCATTACCCTCTTTAATGGTGCACGTTGAGAGGCCTGAATAATTACAAGGGACGTAAACAGTTCCTCCCAGTGGCCAGCGTTGGGGTCATATGTCTCCTGGGACTCTTGGTAGGGGGAGGAAGGACTTCCTGGTTGAGGATTCTGAGGCTCAGCCTCTTAACTACTGAGACTGAACAGTGTGGAAGACTTGGTGGTGCTGCTTGTCATCACACTGGAGTCTTTGTCTGCTATCCAACTCACAACAGTCTCACACTTGTCTAGGTTCAACAATAGAGTAGCATACTGACCAAATTTTGACAGGAAGCTACAACGAGATAGAGTCACCTTCTGATCTGTCACACGGCCTTGGCGTGCACCAACATGTCCTTGTCCCCATTCCTTAACATTACCGTTTTCTATATTGAATGCCTTATGAAAAAAAATTCCTGACTTTATTTTTCACAAGTACACTCACAGAGATGTTATGTACAAATTCCATGTATATAACAATGTGTGGGTATTTTTTTTTCAGATATCAGCTTTGTAACACACGGCAAGCACAGACTCATGAAAATTACAGGTAAATAGTTTTATTTTATTTATTTATTTTTTTTTATATAGCGCTAACATATTCCGCAGCGCTTTACACACATTTTCATCGCTGTCCCCAATGGAGCTCACAATCTAAATTCCCTATCAGTATGTCTTTTGGAGTGTGGGAGGAAACCGGAGTACCCGGAGGAAACCCACGCAAACACGGGGAGAACATACAAACTCCTTGCAGATGTTGTCCTTGGTCGGATTCGAACCCAGGACCCCAGCGCTGCAAGGCTGCAGCGCTAACCACTGAGCCACCGTGCTGCCCATGCTGTGGCCACCGTGCTGTTTTGTTTGCATATCTCAGCAGATTTTGTGCCAGTCGCACAACTGCTAGATAAAGATACGCTATTTATTTAATTAATAGAGTAATTTTTTGCTCAATTATCTTTATGACACACGGCAACAGCAGACTCAGGAAAAATACAGGTAAATAGTCTCTTTTGCGTATCTTAGAAGGCTTTGTGCCAGTCACACAACTGCTAGATAAAGATACGCTATTTAACCAATAGCAGTGTAATTTTTTTTTTAAATTGCCTTTATGACACATTGAAACAACAGACTCAGGAAAATTAGTAGCACTGGTAAACAGTGACATTTGCTTATATTAGCAGGCTTTGCGCCAGGTGCACAACTGCTAGATAAATATACACTATTTATTTAAGTAATAGCTAACACACGCCAACAGCAGACTCAGGGAAATTACTGGTAAATAGTGATGTTTGACTATCTCAGCAGGCTTTGCACCAGTTGCACAACTGCTAGATAAAGACACAATATTTTTTGTTATTTCGCCTTTATGACGCATGCCATCAGCAGACTAAAGGAAATTACTGGCACTGGTAAATAGTGATGTTTGCGTATCTCAGCAGGTTTTGCACTAATCACACAACTGCTAGATAAATATACGCTATTTATTTAATCTATGGAATTTTTTCTTTTTTTATCACCTTTATGACACATGTCAACAGCAGACTCAGGGAAATTACTGGTAAATAGTGATGTTTGCGTATCTCAGCAGGTTTTGCACCAGTCGCACAACTGCTAAAGAAATATTAGCTATTTTAGTAATAGGCGAGGAATATTATTTACCAATTAACTTTTAAAAAACATGTTTAATATATGCTGGCACTGACGAATATTATTTCACTGTAAAAATCAATTTAGTATATGATGGTAAACTGGAATATCAAGTAGCTAAAAAAAATGTTTAGTATATGCTGGTTACTTATGAGTAATACTATTTGGCTCTAAAAAGCTGTTTTGTATATTATGGTACAAAATATGAAGCACTGCCTCTCTCCCTAATCCCACAGTCTGTTCCTTCAGTATAAACAATTGAACTAGCAGAGATCTGCTGCATGTACTTGCAATGATAACACCCTGCCTGCCTTTCCCTCTCTCTTGCATTAAATCTCTACCTATGCTCACCTCCTGAGGAATCTGCGGCGTAACGCGCGTAGGGGCGGCAGATTTGACAGCGGCATTCACATCACATGAAAGTGTTACTCTATAATGCAGCCCTTGTATTCCATTTTTGGATTTTGTACAGGCAGTCCTTACTTTGTTTACATTCAACGCTTATTAGGCTTATTAGCACAAAGCACTTATGCACATTGTATTCAGTATCCTACCTCAGGCACTAATTGTATGTAACACCCCATTTGGGTATACAGATTATTTAAATCGGGAGTTTGCTGTTCACTGTGTACTCTATTTGTGAAATACTGCTTAATTTGCACAGAAAAAATCTTTTTAAACCTTCAAGGTGCTGGTTTAATTATACTGTGTTTATGTCTGCTGCAACTTGCATTAGCATTTATGCTCTGTTTATTATTATTCTAATAAATTATATTCAGCTTGAAAAACTCTATTTCGATCTCTTGTTGTGCTTAATAGCTCATTTATGAGATTTTATTGTTATTACATTTTCAGTGAGTTGAGCCTTTGATTATATTTCCCTGTGTTTGGGGTATTTTGTATTTAATGATAACACCCTGCCTGCCTTTCCCTCTCTCTTGCATTAAATCTCTACCTATGCTATCTCATCCTAACAGAGAACTAATCTTCACTCTCAATTAGCGATGGGTAAACCAAACGGTAAGGTTCGGCATCTACACCGAACACCTACTGTTCGGGCATGGACACTGAATACGGACTTCACCAGGTTCGGCTGCCTGAAAACCGGGTGTTTGTCACGCTGTCATGTGCAAGACAGTGCGGCAAACACCGCTTCTGATCGGCAGGGAAATCATCCCCTCCGGTCAGAGAGCCGCAGTTCTCACGCTGTCAAAAGACAGTTGAAGTGCTCAGTTGTGATCGGAGGTATAAAATTTACCTTCAGTCACTGGTGTCAGCTGATGGGACTACAGCTCCCATAATCTGACACCTGCTACCACTAATTCCAGTGAGAACAGTAGTGGCGGATGGGAGTTTTTATCTGCTGCTCCTCCGCTGTAAATAAATAATTTAAAAATGGTGTGGGTTCTCATGTATATTTCCTAACCATCCAGACAAAACTCACAGCTGATGGATGCAACCCTCAGCTGTCAGCTTCAGCAAGGCTAGTCAGCAAGAATAGAGGGGTCCTCGTGCTGTTTTTTTAATTATTTAAATAAATAATTAAAAATAACGGTGTGAGCTTCCCTCCTTTTTTGACAACCAACCTTGCTAAAACAGACAGCTGGGGGCTGGTATTCTCAGGCTGGTAAGAGGCCATGGATATTGCTCCCCCCATCCTAAAAATAGCAGCCCGCAACTGCCCAGAAAAGGCACATCTATTAGATGCGCCAATTGTGGTGCTTTGTCCGGCTCTTCCCACTTGCCCTGTAGCGGTGGCAAGTGGGGTAATATTTGAGGGGTGGTTGTCACCTTTCAGGTGACATCAAGCCCATGACTTAGTAATGGAGAGGCGTCTATAAGACAGCTATCCATTACTAATCCTATAGTTGTATTGTAAATAAAGACACCGCCAGAATAAAGTCCTTTATTTCAAATAAGACTAAACACAGTTTTCCATTTTTATTTAAATGCCTAATCCCAGGGAAGCCCTTGATTTCCTGTAATAAAAGTAAAATAAATAAACAACAATATACCATACCTGTCTGTCGTTCTGTCCCACACCATAATCCATATATGGGGAACAGTTTTCAACCTGGACGGTGCCAACATGCATCCGTCCAGGCTGAAAACCACTGGTGCTAGTGGGGATGTCACCGAGGTCACCGCAGTTCAGCCTGGCTGAGAACGAAGCCTCAGTGACCAGACATAACCTCAATGACATCACCACCGATCTCTGAGGCTGCACTCACAGCATCTCATTCACCAGTGGTTTTAAGCATGGACGGTTCTTATGCACTAATAGGATTCCTGTGACAGATGGCATATAATGGTATCTATCACCCACAGCTATTATGTATTTTTTAAGGATTTTGTCTTACCAATAGTCTACTATGATATTGCATGCTACATATTACATGATATTCTGATGTACACTTACTGGACAGAGGCTAATTTGGACATCTTTAACATGTACACATGTGGAGTTTTCCTGGTCTACACGCTAAATGTAACAAGTGAAGTGAAATGAATGTGGCCTTGCATATTAGCATAGTTTTATTCCTGTTCTGAATTTTCTTTCTACAGCTCACTAAGGATCACTGAGGCTGAGGACGATAGTTTATTTCACTTCTCTCTCCGTTACTCGCTATAATCTGCTGTGAGTTTCTCCTTGCTGTGTACACTTAGGCTTCTTTTACACTTCCCATGATTTTTGCAGCCCGTTTTTGTGGGCCATATTGCCATGATTTTTGTGGTCTCCCGCAAAAACGGGGTGCAATAAACCTTCTTGGATCACCATTTTTCCATTTTAACAAATTGATGGGGAGAAATACGGCGATCCGCAAATACGGTGTACCGTTGTTTTTGCGGCACCATTGAAATCTATTGCGGCCATGTCCGTGAGCCGTGAAAATTATCTAGCAAGCTCAATATTTTTTCATGGCCATGTATACGGCCCTAACGGCCGCTGAATTTTTGTGGCCCCATAGAAATCTATTGGGGCCGCAAAAAATGGCCCGCAAAAACACGGCAAGTGTAAAAGAACCCTAACAGATAGATAGCACTCATGTTTTCTGATCCCTCTCTCTCTGCATACTACTTAGTGTGTGCTGTCTCTCTATCTATACTATATCTACCCTACACGAATTAGAGAGAGCCTATGTTATTTTTCTTTCCTGAAGACTTGGATGCTTTTCACTCTTTCACCAGACTTCAATATGCCATGTACAACCTCCCCCACCTCCATGCTGATATTTCTAACACTGACAAAAGGAAGGCCAAGCAATAAAATGCTATTTAATTATGTACAAATCATAAAATATGATTTTCTGGGTTTTTTTAGATTCTGTCTCTCACAGTTGAAGTGTTTCTATGATAAAAATTACAGACCTCTCCATTCTTTGTAGGTGGGAATGCTTGTGAAATCGGCAGTGTATCTAATGCTTATTTTCCCCATTATATGTATGTGTATAAAATCTGTTTGTTAGCACAGAAGCTACAACAATTTGTGTTTTCCAAAATGTATAGGAAGTGAAGTCTTGCTCTTGTTCTAGAATAAAAGAATAGAACCTAGAAAGAGCAATATTGCACACCATACAAACAATTCAGGATGACTTAATGAGCCTCATTAAGTAACCTATGATAGCTTTGTTAAAAAGTTGAGAGCGTTCTTCTTGTGCCAGCCATTTTGCCCAGAAAATTAGATTGTATATATCGTATAAATAAAGCTGCAGCAATGTTTTAGATGACAATCGTTTATGCTTTCATATCGCACATTAAAAGTATACAAATCAGTTACAAAAATGTACAAAAAGTTCTATTACATTTAGAAGTTGGATGGCAACTTTTAAAATTTAGTACTGAACAATCAATTATCATCCAAAAACTATGTATATATTTAAAATAATGTAAAACAATTTGTAAAAAAAAATAACATTTTAATGGTTTAATTATTTTCAGTTATAAAAACAGCAAATATGGTATAAAATATGAAAAGTAATTAAAAGGGTTTGATAATTTCACCTTTTATACCCTAGGGGGAGCAGCTCACATTTCCCAGGAAAACCAATTGTAAATGTGGACAGAATCTGCTCGCATGTTTCTGATGTCACTCTCCCCATTTTCTTCTGGTTGTGGGCAAATCGAGTGGGGTGGATAAAGTTCTAGATAACACACCCTGCAGCGTGATACTGACGTGTGGACAATGTCACAGAGAACCACTGGAAGAAAAAACCCAATTTCCAAAGCTTTAACCGGTGTGCACACGTTGAGTATTTGGTAATTTTTTCACCTCAGTATTTGTAAGACAGAACCAGGAGCGGACAAATCAGAGGAAAAGTATAATAGAAACTCATCACTACTTCTGGATTTTTCACCCACTCCTGGTTTTGGTTTACAAACATTGAGGTAAAAAACTCACCAAATACTCAACATGTAAACATGGATTTAAAGTTTTTAATTTTCCATCTATGGAGATGTTTGGGTTTATTTTTTTCGTTTTGGTCGTATGTTTTATTCATAATTATGTGGTGGTGTTCCAAAGGGAGATGATTCTCTCACACACATCTGAGGACAAAACTCTCATTTAGGCTAGTTTCCCACTAGCATGTGGCCGAGCTGCGGAGGGATGTGGACTTCCTCCGTGAAGCTCCATCCACGGCCGCACTCCTCCCATCAGCTCCGCCTATGTCGGCATGCGTACCCTATCTTTAGCATATCTTGTATGGAGGAGGTGCGGCCATGAGCGGAGCTTCACGGAGGAAGTCCGCATCCCTCCGCAGCTCGGCCATACGCTAGTGTGAAACTAGCCTTATTGGATTGTTGTACTGTGCTGGGTGGTGGTGAAGGCAGAGGAACTTGGGGGCAGAAACAAGTAAGCCTGAAAGAGGTAGAAAGACCATGTGTGAAAATGCTTCATGTTGTACAGGAAACATAAGTGAAGTTATGCACCCGCTATCTAGTAGTTGCCATCAAGTTAATGATACGTAAAAGACAGCTTATTTTTGAGTGATGGGCTCCCTCACTGAACTGTTCAACATCTGTTCTGGCCAGCCGAAGTCACTGACATCATGCGGCTTTCTAGAGTGTAGGGACCCCATAGGCAAAGCCTACACACCCAGCCAAAACCCCCTATCCTTATGTAGCATGCCGGAATTGTGAAAGACAGGTATCTGACTCAAAACTACCACCCCGCTCCATGTTACAGAGCAGTTACTGCAGGTCAGGAACCATGGCTGCGGGAGTGATTTCATCCAGGTGTGACCAGTTATCCCTACACAGTGTGCAGAGTGTGCAAAGGGCAGCAGCCAGGGAAGATATGACTGCAGCACTCTGTACACTGTAAGTAGACATGAGCATTGACAAAGAGAAATTGCAGCTCAGCACATAGCACTGGGCTACAATTAAATGGTGCCTGGCTCTACCTACCACTGTGAACTGTGCATGCTAAGGGACAAGTACAGTGCAAAGCTAAAGTAACCACAGCATAAAAGATAGATTTGGAGATCCACCCTATTCTCCTATAGTCTGCGTCAGCCATATTTTCTGGGTGTAAGGGTCATGCTGTGACATATTACAGACAAGCGAATACAATGTCTCATGAAATAATAAAAACAATTATACCAGTGGATTTCATACAATTTAAAATATACATGTTAACATAATTACAAGTCAATGACAAAAAAAGTGATAGATCCAGTTCTTTTTTATCCATAATTTTCTAACCATCACTTTCTTCACTCTCCGCAATTATGATTCTCCTGTCTTCTTTCAGAATTTTTACATTCACTGCAAAAAAGCAACAGCAGAAAAAAATGCGGTAAATGCATAATAATAGTAATATTATTGAAAACAATAACATGTCAAGTAATGAAAACATATGAACTAAGGCACACAAAGAGAGTGGGAGTACTAGATAGAGCTATGCATATGTGTATGGCATTAACTCTGTCTAGGGGACCAACCCTTGAATCTGACCCAACAAGGATTTAATGTACAGGTCGGCACAACAATACAGTTGAAGAAATACTGTAGCATTGTAGAAGGAATATATCTGTGATCAAGGTTTTAAACTGGTTATTTGGTTATGTGACAAATGCCTCCTTAAAAATAAATTTTGAGCAAGCATAAAACTGCCAATGTATATTTTCAACTCATCTAACCAATAAAGAACTATTAAATGGAAAAAAGGCTGGGCAAGTTTCATCATTGTAAAGAAAAACGTTGTGTTAGGCCCGGTACACACAATCTGGAACTTGCAGCTCTTTGGATGCAGCGTATGTTCGCTGCATCCAAAGCGCTGCCTGCTATTAAACACCAGTAAATCCGCATGCATTCACTAAACTATGCGGATTTACCTCATCCAATATATTCTATTGATGTAATTTCTCTTGTGGAGACTAAATTCTCCTCAAGAGAAATTGACATAATACGGTCTGGAAAAATGCTCCGCATATTAGTCTCCGTGAGTGATCTCTGGACGCACAGTGGAATATGGGATTTCTTGAAATCCCATCCACTATGCTGTAACAGCTAGCCGATGAAGGTTTCACGCTGCATAAGAAAGAGGACTTAAATATCCTCCAATAATAGAAAACAGCAAAAGAGCAAAAAGGTTTACCCGTCCAGGCCTCCAGACAAATGCACTATCAGAGTGCAGTGGACCCATATAATTAAGATGGCAACACAGGTGCAAGAATACCGATGAAACCACAGCTCACAGCCTACCAATACACATGGCATACATTTTGATGGCGCTGGGCAGCCCGCCTGAGCTAATAGAAGGGTGTCACTACTAGGCTGGCCTGGATGCTGTGCATGGCCATAGTGTGAACAGCGCCACATACAAGTTTTTTATTGTCCATTAACATACCAGGCAACCGCCCCCTCCATGTATTGGTAGGCTGTGAGTGGTTGTTTCATTGGTATTCTTGCACCTGTGTCACCATCTTAATTATATGGGTCCACTGCACCCTGATAGTGCATTTGTCTGGAGGCCTGGACGGGTAAACTTTTTTGCTCTTTTGTTGTGCAGTCCATTGGCAAATATAAAGTTGCAGATTTTTGGGGGTTGGGGGGTATATTTTGATCCATCAAGTATCACGTGATTTGTGTTACTTTTTTGTGTTATATAACACTCAAAAAAAGTTGAAAAAAATTCCCTGAGTTAAATTTATAACCAATACACTATTTTGTGTTTTGGATTTTTTCTTTGGATAAATTTCCTGTGATCTATAAAGCTGAAAAAAAGTGTTCAAAAACTTTTCAAGCTTAAATTTCTCAGCTATACAATTTCATGTGTTTGGTTGTACATTTCTGTGATACTGTATCTAACGCTCCAAAAAAGAGTTTAAAAAATTAGTTGGATTACATTTCTCACCAATATAGTATTCTGTGGTTTGGGGTAAATTTCTGTGATATTATCTAACACTACAAAAAAGCGTTAACAAAATTGACTGAATTACATCTTTCATCAACACACTATTTCATGTTCTGGGGTATTTTTCCTGTTATCTATAAAACTGAAAAAATGATTTAAAAAGTTTTGCAAGCTTAAATTTCTCAGTATTACGGGTTTGGGGTACATTTCTGTGATACATAACACTCCAAAAAACATTTCAGAATTTTTCAGGGTTACATTTCTCACCCATACAGGTTTATGTGCTTTGTGACACATTTTTGTGGCATATTACACTCCATACACTGCTGGATTGAATTTGATTGTCATTCATACACCTTTACAGTCTTTCAGTTATATTACAGTGGTATTAAACTCCCAAAAACTGCTTGGAACAGGTGGTTGCTTGGATAGAAGATAACGCAGTTTGATGAAACTTGGTCAATATTTCTAAAATGTTATTTTTTGTCAGCTGGAAGAAGGAGCTATGAGAACAAGTAGAAAGAGAATATGAAGGTTAAATGCACAACACCATGGGGGCAAAGTATTTTAATGTCATTAGATTACTGAAAAAATTATTTAGTGACATGGCACTAGACCTTGTCCACAAGCATTATAATATGCTGGATAGTATTCGACCCTTAGATAGTTTTTATTAGTTGTTTTTTTGTAATATTAGAAGATGTATTAAATAAAACATTCTTAATAATTTAACAATAGTCATGTCTCGGACCTACAATATACCCTTGACTTATATTAGGCTTTTGTTTTGAGAAGTTTCTGCAGCTGTTTAGTCATATATAGGGATGAGCGATATTGCCCGATATCGTATCGGAATTCCGATTTCCGATATTGAAAAAATATCGGATATCGGAATTTCCGATTTCCAATATCATTGCAAGTCAATGGGAGAAAAAAATCGGAATTACAAAATGACCACTACAGTGCTATATAATGTATAAAATGGAGGGGAAACATCTCAGGATAATGGGGAAGGAGTTTACAGAGGCAGAGGAGCAAAAAAATCGCTAGAAAAATGCACAGAGCGAAAGCTGTAGCAGGAAAACTGGTCACCATCTTCTTAACAGCGGTGTTTTTTCTTTGGGTTAGGATTAGTTGGGGTAGGGTTAGGGTTTATGGATAGTAGGGTAAGGTTTAGGGTTTAGGGTTAGTAGGGTTAGGGTTAGGGGTTAGGGTTAGTTTGGGTTATAGTTAGGGTTAGTAGGGTTAGGGTAAGGGGTTAGGGTTAGTTAGGGTTAGGGTTATGCTTATGGATAGTAGGGTTAGGGTTAGGGGTTAGGGTTAGCTAGGGTTAGGGTTATGCTTATGGTTAGTAGGGTTAGGGATATTAGGGCTGGGGTTATGGTTATGGTTAGTAGGATTAGGGGTTAGGGTTAGTAGGGTTAGGGTTAGGATTAGGAGGGTTATGGTTAGGGGTTAGGGTTAGTAGGGTTAGGGTAAGGATTAGGGGTTAGGGTTAGTTAGGGTTAGTAGAGTCAGGGTTTATGGTTAGGGTTGTGCTTATAGTTAGTAGGGTTAGGGTTAGTAGGGTTAGGGTTTAAGGTTATGCTTATGATTAGTAGGGTTAGGGGTTAGCGTTATGGTTAGTAGGGTTAGGGGTTAGGTTAGTAGGGTTAGGGGTTAGGATTAGTAGGGTTATGGTTAGGGGTTAGGGTTTAGGGTAAGGGTAAGGGTTAGGGGTTAGGGTTAGTAGAGTCAGGGTTTACGGTTAGGGTTATGCTTATAGTTAGTTGGGTTAGGGTTAGTAGGGATAGGGTTTAGGGTTATGCTTATGATTAGTAGGGTTAGGGTTAGGGGTTAGGGTTAAGGTTAGTAGGGTTAGGGGTTAGGATTAGTAGGGTTATGGTTAGGGGTTAGGGTTAGTGGTTAGGGTTAGTTAGGGTTAGGGTTAGTGGTAAGGGTTAGGGGTTAGGGATATTTAGGGTTAGTGATTTTACATTATTAAATTAAAACTGCCAGTGGTGGTGTCAATATGCCCTTTGACTGACATGTGTCTGCGTTCAGCTCACCTTGCTTTGCAGGGAGTTTCCAGGAGCACAACGTGGAGGAGCGGATACACTCCCTTTAAACCATGGTTAGTCTTCTTCTGCTTTCCGATTTCCGATGTGAAAAAAATATCGGAATCGGAAATCGGAATTCCGATATCGCAAATATCGGACCGATTTCCGATATTTCAATATCGGAAAGCTCATCCCTAGTCATATATAACTGGTTAGCACTGCATCTCCAATAAGTGTTTCATTAATAAGCTATTTAACTACAGTCCTAAGTGCTCAGCTCTCGAGTGCCCTGGCGCTGCATTCCTGTTAAAAGAATTAATCAAATATTGTCATGTCACAATTGTGGCTCATTATCTCATTTCATGTTTACAATTCCCAGAAATTAAATATGAGATATTTACAATAGTCTATTCCTGACATTGTTTCACTTATATACAGGCTTGGACAGGCCCACCGGAGAACCAGAGGATTGTCCGGTGGGCCCAGGCACTTACACCTGCTGGCATACTGGCTAGTAGCTGCCTAGGGCCCCCACTGCTCCAGGGGTCCCCAGCCAGTGGCTATGTGGCCCCTGAGTCAAGGGAGCCCATCCTGTGCCAGTGTAGCAGCAGCTGGAGAAAGGATCCTGTCCCCGCTGCTAAAGCGAAATGAATAGGGATAGCTAATACTACAGGAGAGAGAGAAGATTAAAAAAGATATAAATAAACTGGAGCAGTGGGCAGCAACTAACAGAATGGTTATTAACAGGGAAAAATGCAAAGTACTAGATCTGGGCAATAAAAATGAAAAAAGCATACACAGAATGGGAGGAATAGGGCTAAACAACAGCACATGTGAGAAAGACGTGGGTATACTAATAGATCACAGACTGAATCTGAGTCAACAGTGTGATGCAGCAGCAAAAAAGGCAAATGCAATTCTAGGATGTATTAACAGAAGCATACAGTCTAGATCATGTGAAGTCATTATTGCCCTCTACTCCACTTTGGTCAGACCTCATCTGGAATACTGTGTCCAGTTTTGGGCACCACATTTTAAACAAGACATCAACAAACTGGAGCAAGTTCACAAAAGAGCGACCAGATTGATGACCGGTCTGCAAACCTTGTCTTATGAGGAAAGGTTGCAGGATTTGAGAATGTTTAGCTCGCAAAAGAGAAGACTGACAGGAGACTTAATAACTGTCTACAAATATCTCAAGGGCTGTCACATTGCAGAAGGATCATCTTTATTCTCATTTGCACAAGGAAAGGCTAGAAGCAATGGGATGAAACTGAGTGGGAGGAGACACAGATTAGATATTAGAAAAAACTTTCTGACAGTTAGAGTGATCAATGAGTGGAACAGGCTGCCACGAGAGGTGGTGAGTTCTCCTTCAATAGAAGTCTTCAAACAGAGGCTGGACAGATATCTGTCTGGGATGATTTAGCGAATCCTGCTTTGAGCAGAGGGTTGGACCAGATGGCCCAGGAGGTCCTTCCAACTCTACGATTCGATCATTCTATGATTCTAATATTCACGCTTCCCCACGCCCCTATGGGCATGGAGAGGCATCAATACCATTTCTCATTAATAGCGGACAGCATTAGCCACAGGCTTCAGCTAACACTACCCTCATGTAAAGCCCCACCGCCGCACTGCACTACACACAAAGCAGCGCACCACACACACACACACACACATAGCATAGCTCACCTCCCTGCAGCACACCCTGGCTTCCTGCCCGGCGCTTCCTGTCTGAAACAGCCCAGCTGGATGACGTCATCATCCAGTGCGCTGTCTCAGACAGAATGCTGCCAGCTAGGAAGAGGCTGCCAGAATGTGCTGCAGGGAGGTAAGCTTTGTGGTGTCTCTGTGTGTGTGTGGTGCGGTGCTTAGTGTGTGTGTGAAAGAGTGATGTGGTGCATTGTGTGTGTGTGAGAGAGAGAGGGGTGGTGGGGAAGGGCAATGATGGAGGTGATGGGCAATGATGGCGGTGGGGGAGGCAATGATGGAGGTGATGGGCAATGATGATGGGGGAGCCAATGATGGAGGTGATAGGCAATGATGATGGGGATAGGCAATGATGGTGGGGGAAGGCAATGATGGCGGTGATGGGCAATGATGGTGGGGAAGGCAATTTTGGAGGTGATAGGCACTAATGGTGGGGGGAGGCAGTGATGGAGGTGATGGGCAATGATGGTGGGGGAGGCAGTGATGGAGGTGATAGGTAATGATGGTGGGGGAGGCAATGATGGAGGTGATGGGCAATGATGGTGGGGGAGGCAATGATGGAGGTGATGGCCAATGATGTTGGGGGAGGCAATGATGGAGGTGATGGGCAATGATGGTGATGGGAGGCAATGATGGAGGTGATGGGTGGCAATGATGGAGGTAATGATGGAGGTGATGAAATGGACAATGATGTTGGTGGGGGAGGAGGCAATGATTGAGGTGGTGGAATGGGCAGTGGCGGGGGAGAAGGCAATGAAGGAGGTGGTGATGAGGACAATGATGGGGATGGAGGGGGGCTGCATTATACTTTATGAGGGGACTGCATTATTCTCAGGGGACTACATTATATTCTGGGGCTACAGTATACTATATGAGGGGCTGCATTATTCTCTCAGGGGACTACATTATATTCTGGGGAGGGCTACATATTACTATATGAGGGGGCTACAGTATACTCTATGGGGGGCTGCATTATATTCTGTGGTGGGGCTGCATTATTCTCTCAGGGGACTACATTATATTCTGGGGGGCTACATCATACTATAGTATACTCTATGGCGAGGCTGCATTATATTCTGTGGTGGTGCTGGATTATACTACATGAGGGGGCTGCATTATACCCAATGAGGGTGCTACATTATATTCTATGGTGGGGACTGTGTTATACCTTATGAGGGGGTTGCATTATATTTTGTGGGGTGCTGCATTATATTCTATGAGAGGGGGCTGCATTATATTTTATGAGGGGGGCTACATTATTTTATGAGGGGGCTACCCCTCTATGATTCTACCCCAACCCCTGCTACATAATTAAGACGTGTACTACCTTATATTATACCCCGATATTAGCGTGTTTTACCACACAAATGGTGGTCTTGTATTTATTTCTATGTAGCTACATAGTGGGCCCCAAGAATGATTTTCTCTGGTGGGCAAAAGGTGTTCCAGTCCGACGCTGCTTATATAGGATCACTCTCTTCTCTTTTTATCTGTTTGCATTAATGGAATATATGGAAATAATATAATATGCACACAAAAACAAATATGCCTAAATTAGAAACATACACTGGGTGTAGAATTATTAGACAAATGAGTATTTTGATCACATCATTCTTTTTATACATGTTGTCCTACTCCAAGCTGTATAGGCTTGAAAGACAACTGCCAATTATGTAAATCAGGTGATTTTCATCTCTAATGAGGAGGGGTGTGGTCTAATGACATCAACACCCTATATAAGGTGCGCTTAATTATTAGGCAACTTCCTTTCCTTTGGCAAAATGGGTCCGAAGAAAGATTTGACAGACTCTGAAAAGTCAAAAATTGTGAGATGTCTTGCAGAGGGATGCAGCAGTCTTGAAATTGCCAAACTTTTGAAGAGTGATCACCGAACAATCAAGCGTTTCATGGCAAATATCCAACAGGGTCGCAAGAAGCGTGTTAATTAAAAAAGGCGCAAACTAACTGCCCATGAATTGAGGAAAATCAAGCGTGAAGCTGCCAAGATGCCATTTGCCACCAGTTTTGCCATATTTCAGAGCTGCAACGTTACTGGAGTATCAAAAAGCTCAAGGTGTGCCATACTCAGGGACATGGCCAAGCTAAGGAAGGCTGGAAAACGACCACCTTTCAACAAGAAACATAAGATCAAGACTGGGCCAAGAAATATCTTAAGACTTATTTTTCTAAGGTTTTACTGATAAAATGAGAGTGACTCTTGATTGGCCAGATGGATGGGCTCAAGGCTGGATCAGTAAAGGGCAGAGAGCTCCACTCCGACTCAGAAGCCAGCAAGGTGGAGGTGGGGTACTGGTATGGGCTGGTATCATCAAAGATGAACTTGTGGGACCTTTTCGGGTTGAGGATGGAGTGAAGCTCCACTCCCAGACCTACTGGCAGTTTCTGGAAGACACCTTCTTCAAGTAGTGGTACAGGAAGATGTCGGTATCGTTCAAGAAAAACATGGTTTTCATGCAGGACAATGCTCCATCACATGCATCCAAATACTCCACAGCGTGGCTACCCAGTAAAGGTCTAAAAGAAGAAAAAATAATGACATGGCCCCCTTGTTCACCTGATCTGAACCCCATAGAGAACCTGTGGTCCCTCATAAAATGTGAGATCTACAGGGAGTGAAAACATTACACCTCTCCGAACAGTGTCTGGGAGGCTGTGGTGGCTGCGCACGCAATGTTGATCGTAAACAGATCAAGCAACTGACAGAATCTATGGATGGAAGGCTTTTGAGTGTCATCGTAAAGAAAGGTGGCCTCATTGGCCACTGATTTTTTTGTTTTGATTTTGAATGTCAGAAATGTTTATTTCTAAATTTTGTGCTGCCCTATTTGTTTACGTGGTGAAAATAAACAAGTGAGATGGGTATATGTATATTTGGTTTTTATTAAGTTGCCTAATAATTCTGCACTGTAATAGTTACCTGCACAAACAGATATCCTCCTAAGATAGCCAAATCTAAAAAATCCCACTCCAACTTCCAAACATATTAAGCTTTGATATCTATGAGTCTTTTGGGTTGATTGAGAACATAGTTGTTATTCAATAATAAAAAGAATCCTCTCAAATGCAACTTGCCTAATAATTCTGCACACGGTGTATTAGGTATCAAATATATTATAGTGTTATTTCAACCCAGGATTTTGTGTTTTTGTTTTTTCCTTTCCTTGTTCCAACAGCCATAGCAGACTTGAGCTGGGATAGTTTAATCACTTTTAATGTGTACTGTTACGTGACTTTATTGCAATGTACAGTGAAATCAAGGTTGTTCTCTACTATGAAGCTCAGCCTGTGGTGGCTAAGATTTCTGGAGGACTAGCAAGGCAGTTATATGGGCCTTTGGCATGATAACTCATCAGTTACCTGCAATGCATGCACCAGCAATGGCATAATTTAAAGGCCACTATAAGGGCTCATACCCATATGTGAGAAAAAAAACGGACGAGTGCCATGTGATTGTCATGCAAGTGCCATGCAAGTGTAATGCAATTTCGGTGCGATTTTTCCACGGTACATCCGCATGACATGCATATGCAATCCGTATGCAATGCGATTTTAACAACAGCTTATACATACAGCAGTTCTCTGTATGTAAAAGCTCATGTTAAAATTGTAATACACAACTGTACACATTGTTTTAAACCTAAATTTTCTTCAAAACATATATATATATATATATATACTGTGTATATATAAATATTAGATAGATTGATTGATTAAAAGCAGGTAAATTATTATAGAATAGAATAGGTTAGAATAGAATAGATAGAATACATATACAAACATAGAATTGGTGTACATATACTGCTCAAAAAAATAAAGGGAACACTAAAATACCACATCCTATGTTATAGTGTTCCGTTTATTTTTTTGAGCGGTATATACTGTATCTATATGTCAGTGACCCACATATACTGTATATATATATGTATATATGTGTATATATATATGTATTTATATTTCATAGAGAGATACATAGAAGAATAGCTGGTAATTCATTTGTCGGCTTCTGTAAAATCAATACAGGAGCCGACAGGAGAGAAGACATGGTTTACATACAGTAAACACATGCAGAATAGTTAGATATGTATATGTCAGTGACCAATCCAATTAGTATAGTATTATGGGACATGTATGTAATTAATAAATGATTTTTTGGGGGGAAATGGCGTGGGCTCCCACGCAGTTTTCTGTGCCAGAGAGGGAAAGCCAGCAACTGGGGGCAGATATTCATAGCCTAGGAAGAGACCATGGTTATTGGCCCTTCCTCTGGCTTCAAACATCTGCCCCCAGCCGCCCCAGAAATGGAGCATCTCTAAGATGCGCCAATTCCAGCACTTAACCTCTCTCTTCCTACTGCCTTGTAGCAGTGGCATATGGGGTAATAGTTGGGGGTTGACGCCACCTTTGTATTGTAGGGTGACATCAAGCCTGGCTTACTAATGGAGAGGTGTCAATAAGACACCTATCCATTACTAATCCTATAGTTGTGAAAGGGTTAAAAAACACACAGCCAGAATAAAGTCTTTTAATGAAATAAAGCAATAAACAGTTTGCCATCTTTATAGTTCTGCTAATCCATGCAACAACCTCAATCTACTGAAAAAAAATTAAAATAACAAACCAACAATATACCATACCTGTCCGGCGTTCAGTCCCACGCCATAATCCATATCTGGGGGCTATACAGTTTTCAACCTGGAGCGGTGCTAAATGCGACCATCTCTGCTGTAAACTACTGCTGAATGAATGAGATGGTGCCAACTGTTGTTTCAGAGACAAGCCTTGACATGACTGTACTCTGCCCTCCCTGTCGGCCTTATTCGCGCTGAACTCTGGAGAGTGGGAGAATGAACAGGCATTTTCCCAATCTAAAGAGTTCACCGCAGGTCAGGCTGTGAGACAGCGCAGCATCAGTGACGTCACCAACATCGCGGGGTTGGTTCAGTGAAGTCCTGTAGATGATGATGGTCCAGATCCTGGCTGCAGTGGTTAGTCTCTGATATCTTCCGCGGAGTCCTCAGACCATATGCAGATGTGACAGAAGGGGTACAGGCCACAGCATCATCTGAGCCCAATGTGGCTTGGTAAACATACACCGGGTGGTCAGGAAACAGTTCACGTTCACTCACCTGGTCTCTATTAGGCGGCATGCACGCAGCACTAACGGGCCCAGAGAGTTTGGCAATTTGTCCTGCGGGCACCAACTGGCACACATCACGTATATATGCTCACAGTCTCTGTGGATGCAAGCAGGGATGCTTGGGCGCGGGCCTGCACTGCTATGGTATCCGGAGCGTCTGCTTCTCCCTGCTGCATGCTGTCTGTTCCAGCCAAGTCTTACTGCTTTTACATGCACTGTGTCCCCAGCAACTTAGCCATGCCCCCTACTTCCAGAGGCAAAGGTCGGTCCGGGCCTCTAAGCTTTCCCCCAGACAACAGAGGAGACAGCCCTGACAGTTCAGGACCTGGCGCAGGGCAAGTACCCACAGTCCGGTCCTTCTTCCTACACTCCCCCTCTCCTTTTGCTCGCCATTCCATGGGCTAGAGTTGTTGTAGCAGATGTTGACATTCTTCCATATCTCAAATAATTAGCTGCCAAATAAATTGGTCTTGCTCATATCGGTTGGGTGGCATTCCAGCTGTTGACCGTTCGGTGCGTCGTCAGCCAGATTGAGTAGTAGAGTCAGGTTGAGAAGTGGAGTCAGGTTGAGTGGGTGGGGACGTGCCCAGGTTCAATGAAGCAGCCATTTCGGGAGCTTCAGGCTCCTGTACCTCCTCTGTGTCAATGGATGGTGGGTCAGAGAATTCTCCCTCATCATAGTTGAAAGCTGCAGCAGGGACTGGTTCGGGAATAACTTGTGCTCTCTCTGGTTGATCGGGGTCTCATGACAAGCAAGGACATAGCATGTTTCAATGTACTACTTGAGTGGGAGCGTCTTCTTCTCCTTCAGGTTGAACCAGGTTAAGAAGAGCTTTAGCTCCGATCTGACGTTTCACCCGATACGGGGTCTTTTCCCACCAATACTCCAACTCCAAGGTCATTTGTCTTGGACTAACATGCGGTCTCCAACCTCAAGAGCTGTCCCTCGCACTTGAACTGTTCAAGGCGGTATAAAGTTTGCAACCGGTGTCGATGTTCATGGACCCAGGTGGACACCCCCGTCTGTGGGTAGTCCCCCTCGGGATCCAATTCTAGCTCAGTGATCTCTCATCTGGGTTGGCCAAACATACCATGCCTGGGTTATCCAGTAAAATCCTGAATTCCCCAGTTCAAGATGAATCTGACATGGAGTGCACTGATGCACAGCCACTGCTAGATGATTCTGCTGGTACATTGACTCAGAGCACTACATTGCCCTTGCAGTCTATTGAGCCAGAATCTGACCCTGATGAAACTCAGGTGCCCCTTCCCGCATACTATACCACCTTACATGGTGACAGAGAGGAAGGTAATGAGGAAGGTGCAGATGACTTTGAAGAGGAGGTGATGGATGACCCAGTTCTTGACCCGGATTGGCATCCATTGGGGAAGGAGGGTGGCTTGAGCAATAGTTCAGATAAGGAGAAGGATCCACAACAGGCATTGACATCGCAGCAGCGGTTATCTGACAGGCCCATAGCTGTCCAAAAACGTGGACCAAAAACTAAAAGAGTTTCAGGACAGCTTGGCCAGACGGTCAACTTAGCACAGTGTGCAAGGCCAGAAAATGTATACCATAGTAGGAAGAGTGCAACGTGGCACTTCTTTGTCCAAAATCCTACTGATGAGGCACAGGTTACCTGTAATAAGTGCGGAAGGACCTTTAGGCGAGGTAAACAACTCAGAAATTTGAATACCAGTTGCATGCTTAGACATTTACTCAACATGCACTTGCAAGCGTGGACGGACTACAAAACCTCAGGTAGCACATGTGCACCTGCTCTGACTGAAGGTAGCCAGCAATGCTCCATCGCTTCCCCCCCCTGTAAGACCACCGCCACCATTAAGCACTCCAGAAGCACTAAATGTGGAGGTGTCGTCGCAAGGCCAAAGCACTCAGGGAATCACAATGGTTTTGCAACACAACACTGAAACCAATACATCACCAACCCCCTCTCACTCCGTCCGGTCCACCGCTACTTTCCCCATATGCAGCTCTCCAGTCCAGCTCACCCTACTAGATGCTCTGAGTAGGACAAGAAAGTACTCATCCTCTCATCCGCGTACACTGTGTTTGAATGCCTACATTGCCAATCTAATTTCATTAGAGATGATGCCCTACCGTTTGGTTGAAAGCGAAGCTTTCCGCGAGCTCATGGCCTATGCTGTCCCACGCTATGACCTACCAAGTCAGCACTTCTGTTCTCGAAAAGCCATCCCTGCCCTCCACCGGCATGTGAAAGACCTCATTGTCCATGCACTAAAACAGTCAGTGAGTGGAAAGGTGCACCTCACAACAGATGCATGGACCAGTAGGCATGGCCAGGACTGTTACGTGTCCATCACTATGCACTGGATTATTGTGGTGGATGCAGGCTCCACAGGGGACAGCGGTGGTGGAACAGTGCTGCCTAGCCCACGGTATAGGAAACAATTGGCTGAAGGCTTTTGACCCTCCTCTTCCTCCTCCATCAGCGAAAGCTCGTCCACAGAGCACAGTCGCATGAGCACTCCATCCGCAGCTGGCAGTGTTGCACACGAGGTTTCCCACTATCGAACAGCTACTGGTAAGCGTCAGCAGGCTGTGTTAAAGATGATGTCTTTGGGTGACATCAGACACACCGCTGAGGTACTGGCCGACTACTTGCAGCGACAAACTCAGTCATGGCTGGGCAGTCTACATCTTGAGGCAGGAAAGGTAGTCAGTGATAACGGCTGGAATTTTGTGGCAGCCATAGCCCGTGCAAAACTCACACACATACCTTGCCTGGCTCACACTTTGAACCTGGTGGTGCAGTGCTTCCTTAATAATTATCCGGAGTTAACATCCCTGCTACATAAGGTGCGAAGACTGTGCTCGCACATCCGTCGCTCAAACGTCCACTCCACTCATATGCAGAAGCTGCATTGATTGCTCCACCTTCCCAAGCACCGCCTAATCATAGACGTTGCAACAAGGTGGAACTCCACCCTGCACATGGTTGAGAGGCTGTGAGAACAGAGGCAGGCTGTAATGCATTTGTGGGAGGATACACGGGCCTGCAGTTTGAGGGAAGACATGGAATTGTCGAGTGTGCAGTGGTCAAAGCTGAAAGACCTCTGTAAAGTCCTTTAGTGTTTTGAGGAATGCACACGGCTGATAAGCGCAGACGACATCATCATAAGCATGAGCATCCCGCTTATGCGTCTGCTCATGCAAAGTTTGATGCACATTAAGGATCAGGCATCTGCAGCGGAGGAGGAGGAGGAGGAGGGATGCCTTGATGACAGTCAGCCATTGTCTGGTCAGGGAACTGTCCTGGACGAGGTGGAGGAAGAAGAGGAAGAGAAGGAGGAGGGATGATTATTTTGGGCAGGAGGATGCTTCACAGGGGACAAGAGAACATGTGGGCGTGCCAAGGTCAGGTACAGTGCTTGTGCGTGACTGTAGGGATGTGGATTTACTAGAAAGTGCTCCTCCACCCAGCAGTGACAGTGCAGCATTGACACCTGGAACATTGACCCACATGTGCGATTATGCCTTGCGGATTCTATAAAGGGACCCCCGCATTGCCAAAATGATGAGGCCAGCATCCTCGATCCACGCTACAAAGGCAAATTACACAACATCATGCCACAGGAGAACCTAGAGATAATATTGGCTAACAAACAAGCAACTCTGGTAAACCGTTTGTTTGAGGCTTTCCCAGGACACAGCAGCGGTGCTGGTTCTCCCACGAGCCGTAGTGGGCACAATGGAAAAGGAGCCAAAGTGGCGTTGGAGAAAGGGGTTTAATGACCATGTTGTGGAATGATTTCTCAAGTACCGCTCACACGATTGCTAATACTGCATCGATTAAAAGTGACAGGAGACAGCAGTTGTCAACTATGGTTACAAACTACTTCTCCTCCTATATCGATATTCTCCCTCTTAAGTCATTCCCCTTTGACTATTGGGCCTCTAAACTGGACGCCTGGCTTGAATTGGCACAATATGCCTTACAGGAGTTCGCTTGCCCTGCTGCTAGTGTGTTATCTGAAAGAGTCTTCAGTGCTGCTGGATCAATACTGACAGAAAAAAGGACCCGTCTGTCGACCCAAAATGTTGATGATCTAGCCTTCATTAAAATGAACCATGCATGGGTTTCAAAGGATTTTGTCCCACCTTCCCCTGATGACACATAGGTTGCCAGAAAACTGCCTCGCTTTTGTCCTCCTCTTCCTCGGACTTGCCCAATTCCGCCCTTTGCAGCAGCTGAATGTCCAGCCAACACATCAACATATGCCATTTTTTAAACCTCCCTAACTGGGCTGCCCACCCCCCCAAGGGCTGGGGTCAACATCTGGCGCACCCAGGCAAGTGCCATTGCTCTGAACAGGTGGATGGGCCCACTGATTGCCGACGGCACTGGCACAGTGCCCCTCATAGTACAATACAGTGTCTCTGACGGTGGGGGGGCCCACTCACTGTCAGACACATCAGCGTACTATGAGGGGCCCTGTGCAAGAACCGTCGACTACGAGTGTGTCCCCCCTCCTTGGTCATGGCCACAGCACTTGCAAGTTGCAATACTTACCTCTCCTTGCTCTTCCGCGGTGTAGTCTGGGCAGTTCAATCCTTCACAGGTACAGCCACTAGAAATTTGGGGTATTGATCGAGGATGGTTAAGATGTAGCTATGGCCTGTCCTGCTGGCCTCTACCTTCAGATGATCAATGGCTACCATTTGTAATGGACGTCAACTTACAAGCGGATGCAGTGGTGCTTTATGATCACCTTTCACAGTTGTGATAGTCACAGACGTGTGACATTCCTGCCACCATTTTTCAATGTCTCCTCTCATGCCAATCCAATAGAATCGCCTGCGGCCTGTAGCTTCTGTCTTTTGCACTCCAAAATGACCAGATACATCATGATAGGCAGTGAGGACCATGTCTACATCTCTCCCTGTGATCACAATTTGATGGAGACGAGTAACGGTGATGTGATCCACGCTACTGGATAAAGCAATCCTTTCTTCACAAAGAACCTTTTTTGCTGTCTCCACAGGCACAGTAATTGAGGGTCTGCATCGCCTCTGCAACATCTACCGGGAGGTTTTCCCGCGATGACAAATTCCCAAATTTCTGCTAACACGAGACTTTCCGTCTGTACTTGTATCCATGTAGTTTCTAGTAGCAGAGAATCTGGACTGTTTTACTGAGATTGAAATATATACGAAGATTTAAAAGTACCACAACACTATATACTGTTGTATGCTTCCACTACCTTTCCCTTTTTCTACTTTTTAAATTCTGGTGTAATACACAGTGAGCCTGTGAGTGTCTGTGTCTGACGCCGGAAGTGTAGACAGAAATTTACAATTACCCCTAGACTGGTTACACCTGGTATGTGCTGATACAGTACCTTTGTTCCAAATTTTGTATTACGGTATCATCCATAGTGAGTTAGCGTGTGTGGTTTACGCCTTCTATATATACGGTGAATCGGAGCTACCAATTTTTACCCCTCGATACAGCTTGTATCTTGTTATACAGTACCTTTGTTCGACATTTAGTATTACGGTCAAATCCATACTGAGTAAGCGTCTGAGACTGACTACGGGACTATGTATACGGAGATTTCAATTGTACCCTATAATATATATACTTGTTATCTTGTTATCCAGTACCTTTTTTAGGCCTGTTTCACACTTGCTTTTTTTTGCAGCGCGTTTTTCCCGCAAAAAAACGCATTGAAAAATGCATACAAAAGCATACAACTGCTGCGTTTTTTTCAAGCATTTTTATGAGCATGCATGAAAAAAACGCAGCGTTTTTATGCGTTTGTATGCGTTTTTAGTGCGTTTTTACCGCGTTTGCGTTTTTTTCCAACATTAGGTGGCCCCTCACACTAACCCAAACCATGACTTTACTAACCCTAACCCTGACCCTAACCCTAACCCTAACCCTAACCCTTAACCAAACCATACTTAACCCTAACCCTGACCCTAACCCTTAACCAAACCATACTTAACCCTAACCCTGACCCTAACCCTGACCCTAACCCTGACCCTAACCCTTAACCAAACCATACTTAACCCTAACCCTGACCCTAACCCTGACCCTAACCCTAACCCTGACCCTTACCCTTAACCAAACCATACTTAACCCTAACCCTGACCCTAACCCTAACCCTAACCCTAACCCTAACCCTTAACCAAACCATACTTAACCCTAACCCTGACCCTAACCCTTAACCAAACCATACTTAACCCTAACCCAAACCCTAACTAACCTTAACCCTAACCCTAACCCTGACCCTAACCCTAACCCTAACCCTGACCCTAACCCTTAACCAAACCATACTTAACCCTAACCCTGACTCTAACCCTGACCCTAACCCTAACCCTAAACCCCCTTAACTAACCCTAACTTTACCCAAACCCCTAAATTCCATTGTCTAAACTAATGGTAAAAAAAAAAACGCATGTGCAAAAAAACGCATACATAAGCATGCCAATGCGCACATATGCTCACCATAGACTTATAATGGGTGTCTTGCTGTAAAAAAACGCATTGCGAGCGCATGCGTTTTTTTGAGGCAAATCGGACGCACAAAAAATGCTACAATTAAATGGTGCCTGGCTCTACCTACCACTGTGAACTGTGCATGCTAAGGGACAAGTACAGTGCAAAGCTAAAGTAACCACAGCATAAAAGATAGATTTGGAGATCCACCCTATTCTCCTATAGTCTGCGTCAGCCATATTTTCTGGGTGTAAGGGTCATGCTGTGACATATTACAGACAAGCGAATACAATGTCTCATGAAATAATAAAAACAATTATACCAGTGGATTTCATACAATTTAAAATATACATGTTAACATAATTACAAGTCAATGACAAAAAAAGTGATAGATCCAGTTCTTTTTTATCCATAATTTTCTAACCATCACTTTCTTCACTCTCCGCAATTATGATTCTCCTGTCTTCTTTCAGAATTTTTACATTCACTGCAAAAAAGCAACAGCACAAAAATGCGGTAAATGCATAATAATAGTAATATTATTGAAAACAATAACATGTCAAGTAATGAAAACATATGAACTAAGGCACACAAAGAGAGTGGGAGTACTAGATAGAGCTATGCATATGTGTATGGCATTAACTCTGTCTAGGGGACCAACCCTTGAATCTGACCCAACAAGGATTTAATGTACAGGTCGGCACAACAATACAGTTGAAGAAATACTGTAGCATTGTAGAAGGAATATATCTGTGATCAAGGTTTTAAACTGGTTATTTGGTTATGTGACAAATGCCTCCTTAAAAATAAATTTTGAGCAAGCATAAAACTGCCAATGTATATTTTCAACTCATCTAACCAATAAAGAACTATTAAATGGAAAAAAGGCTGGGCAAGTTTCATCATTGTAAAGAAAAACGTTGTGTTAGGCCCGGTACACACAATCTGGAACTTGCAGCTCTTTGGATGCAGCGTATGTTCGCTGCATCCAAAGCGCTGCCTGCTATTAAACACCAGTAAATCCGCATGCATTCACTAAACTATGCGGATTTACCTCATCCAATATATTCTATTGATGTAATTTCTCTTGTGGAGACTAAATTCTCCTCAAGAGAAATTGACATAATACGGTCTGGAAAAATGCTCCGCATATTAGTCTCCGTGAGTGATCTCTGGATGCACAGTGGAATATGGGATTTCTTGAAATCCCATCCACTATGCTGTAACAGCTAGCCGATAAAGGTTTCACGCTGCATAAGAAAAAGGACTTAAATATCCTCCAATAATAGAAAACAGCAAAAGAGCAAAAAGGTTTACCCGTCCAGGCCTCCAGACAAATGCACTATCAGAGTGCAGTGGACCCATATAATTAAGATGGCAACACAGGTGCAAGAATACCGATGAAACCACAGCTCACAGCCTACCAATACATGGAGGGGGCGGTTAACTGGTTTTCTTGCATCTGTGTTACCATCTTAATTATATGGGTCCACTGCACTCTGATAGTGCATTTGTCTGGAGGCCTGGACTGGTAAACCTTTTTGCTCTTTTGCTGTTTTCTATTATTGGATGATATTTAAGTCCTCTTTCTGTGCTATTTCAGTGTTAGGATTTAGTGTTAGGTACCTGTAAACGTGGAGACCTTTGGCGCAGGTTACGGGCTCATGTATTTTGGCCAAAATATCAGCTAATACTCCACATTTTTTAATGTGTTTTTTGCACTTTTTATTCAGGGTGCAGTTGGGCCCATTTGGTCTTGTAAACTGCGGTGTCTGTTCACATGGCATACATTTTGATGGCGCTGGGCAGCCCGCCTGAGCTAATAGAAGGGTGTCACTACTAGGCTGGCCTGGATGCTGTGCATGGCCATAGTGTGAACAGCGCCACATACAAGTTTTTTATTGTGCATTAACATACCAGGCAACCGCCCCCTCCATGTATTGGTAGGCTGTGAGTGGTTGTTTCATTGGTATTCTTGCACCTGTGTCACCATCTTAATTATATGGGTCCACTGCACCCTGATAGTGCATTTGTCTGGAGGCCTTGATGGGTAAACTTTTTTGCTCTTCTGTTGTGCAGTCCATTGGCAAATATAAAGTTGCAGATTTTTTGGGGTTGGGGGGTATATTTTGATCCATCAAGTATCACGTGATTTGTGTTACTTTTTTGTGTTATATAACACTCAAAAAAAGTTGAAAAAAATTCCCTGAGTTAAATTTATAACCAATACACTATTTTGTGTTTTGGATTTTTTCTTTGGATAAATTTCCTGTGATCTATAAAGCTGAAAAAAAGTGTTCAAAAACTTTTCAAGCTTAAATTTCTCAGCTATACAATTTCATGTGTTTGGTTGTACATTTCTGTGATACTGTATCTAACGCTCCAAAAAAGAGTTTAAAAAATTAGTTGGATTACATTTCTCACCAATATAGTATTCTGTGGTTTGGGGTAAATTTCTGTGATATTATCTAACACTACAAAAAAGCGTTAACAAAATTGACTGAATTACATCTTTCATCAACACACTATTTCATGTTCTGGGGTATTTTTCCTGTTATCTATAAAACTGAAAAAATGATTTAAAAAGTTTTGCAAGCTTAAATTTCTCAGTATTACGGGTTTGGGGTACATTTCTGTGATACATAACACTCCAAAAAACATTTCAGAATTTTTCAGGGTTACATTTCTCACCCATACAGGTTTATGTGCTTTGTGACACATTTTTGTGGCATATTACACTCCATACACTGCTGGATTGAATTTGATTGTCATTCATACACCTTTACATTCTTTCAGTTATATTACAGTGGTATTAAACTCCCAAAAACTGCTTGGAACAGGTGGTTGCTTGGATAGAAGATAACGCAGTTTGATGAAACTTGGTCAATATTTCTAAAATGTTATTTTTTGTCAGCTGGAAGAAGGAGCTATGAGAACAAGTAGAAAGAGAATATGAAGGTTAAATGCACAACACCATGGGGGCAAAGTATTTTAATTTCATTAGATTACTGAAAAAATTATTTAGTGACATGGCACTAGACCTTGTCCACAAGCATTATAATATGCTGGATAGTATTCGACCCTTAGATAGTTTTTATTAGTTGTTTTTTTGTAATATTAGAAGATGTATTAAATAAAACATTCTTAATAATTTAACAATAGTCATGTCTCGGACCTACAATATACCCTTGACTTATATTAGGCTTTTGTTTTGAGAAGTTGCTGCAGCTGTTTAGTCATATATAGGGATGAGCGATATTGCCCGATATCGTATCGGAATTCCGATTTCCGATATTGAAAAAATATCGGATATCGGAATTTCCGATTTCCAATATCATTGCAAGTCAATGGGAGAAAAAAATCGGAATTACAAAATGACCACTACAGTGCTATATAATGTATAAAATGGAGGGGAAACATCTCAGGATAATGGGGAAGGAGTTTACAGAGGCAGAGGAGCAAAAAAATCGCTAGAAAAATGCACAGAGCGAAAGCTGTAGCAGGAAAACTGGTCACCATCTTCTTAACAGCGGTGTTTTTTCTTTGGGTTAGGATTAGTTGGGGTAGGGTTAGGGTTTATGGATAGTAGGGTAAGGTTTAGGGTTTAGGGTTAGTAGGGTTAGGGTTAGGGGTTAGGGTTAGTTTGGGTTATAGTTAGGGTTAGTAGGGTTAGGGTAAGGGGTTAGGGTTAGTTAGGGTTAGGGTTATGCTTATGGATAGTAGGGTTAGGGTTAGGGGTTAGGGTTAGCTAGGGTTAGGGTTATGCTTATGGTTAGTAGGGTTAGGGATATTAGGGCTGGGGTTATGGTTATGGTTAGTAGGGTTAGGGGTTAGGGTTAGTAGGGTTAGGGTTAGGATTAGGAGGGTTATGGTTAGGGGTTAGGGTTAGTAGGGTTAGGGTAAGGATTAGGGGTTAGGGTTAGTTAGGGTTAGTAGAGTCAGGGTTTATGGTTAGGGTTGTGCTTATAGTTAGTAGGGTTAGGGTTAGTAGGGTTAGGGTTTAAGGTTATGCTTATGATTAGTAGGGTTAGGGGTTAGCCTTATGGTTAGTAGGGTTAGGGGTTAGGTTAGTAGGGTTAGGGGTTAGGATTAGTAGGGTTATGGTTAGGGGTTAGGGTTTAGGGTAAGGGTTAGGGGTTAGGGTTAGTAGAGTCAGGGTTTACGGTTAGGGTTATGCTTATAGTTAGTTGGGTTAGGGTTAGTAGGGATAGGGTTTAGGGTTATGCTTATGATTAGTAGGGTTAGGGGTTAGGGTTAAGGTTAGTAGGGTTAGGGGTTAGGATTAGTAGGGTTATAGTTAGGGGTTAGGGTTAGTGGTTAGGGTTAGTTAGGGTTAGGGTTAGTGGTAAGGGTTAGGGGTTAGGGATATTTAGGGTTAGTGATTTTACATTATTAAATTAAAACTGCCAGTGGTGGTGTCAATATGCCCTTTGACTGACATGTGTCTGCGTTCAGCTCACCTTGCTTTGCAGGGAGTTTCCAGGAGCACAACGTGGAGGAGCGGATACACTCCCTTTAAACCATGGTTAGTCTTCTTCTGCTTTCCGATTTCCGATGTGAAAAAAATATCGGAATCGGAAATCGGAATTCCGATATCGCAAATATCGGACCGATTTCCGATATTTCAATATCGGAAAGCTCATCCCTAGTCATATATAACTGGTTAGCACTGCATCTCCAATAAGTGTTTCATTAATAAGCTATTTAACTACAGTCCTAAGTGCTCAGCTCTCGAGTGCCCTGGCGCTGCATTCCTGTTAAAAGAATTAATCAAATATTGTCATGTCACAATTGTGGCTCATTATCTCATTTCATGTTTACAATTCCCAGAAATTAAATATGAGATATTTACAATAGTCTATTTCTGACATTGTTTCACTTATATACAGGCTTGGACAGGCCCACCGGAGAACCAGAGGATTGTCCGGTGGGCCCAGGCACTTACACCTGCTGGCATACTGGCTAGTAGCTGCCTAGGGCCCCCACTGCTCCAGGGGTCCCCAGCCAGTGGCTATGTGGCCCCTGAGTCAAGGGAGCCCATCCTGTGCCAGTGTAGCAGCAGCTGGAGAAAGGATCCTGTCCCCGCTGCTAAAGCGAAATGAATAGGGATAGCTAATACTACAGGAGAGAGAGAAGATTAAAAAAGATATAAATAAACTGGAGCAGTGGGCAGCAACTAACAGAATGGTTTTTAACAGGGAAAAATGCAAAGTACTAGATCTGGGCAATAAAAATGAAAAAAGCATACACAGAATGGGAGGAATAGGGCTAAACAACAGCACATGTGAGAAAGACGTGGGTATACTAATAGATCACAGACTGAATCTGAGTCAACAGTGTGATGCAGCAGCAAAAAAGGCAAATGCAATTCTAGGATGTATTAACAGAAGCATACAGTCTAGATCACGTGAAGTCATTATTGCCCTCTACTCCACTTTGGTCAGACCTCATCTGGAATACTGTGTCCAGTTTTGGGCACCACATTTTAAACAAGACATCAACAAACTGGAGCAAGTTCACAAAAGAGCGACCAGATTGGTGACCGGTCTGCAAACCTTGTCTTATGAGGAAAGGTTGCAGGATTTGAGAATGTTTAGCTCGCAAAAGAGAAGACTAACAGGAGACTTAATAACTGTCTACAAATATCTCAAGGGCTGTCACATTGCAGAAGGATCATCTTTATTCTCATTTGCACAAGGAAAGGCTAGAAGCAATGGGATGAAACTGAATGGGAGGAGACACAGATTAGATATTAGAAAAAACTTTCTGACAGTTAGAGTGATCAATGAGTGGAACAGGCTGCCACGAGAGGTGGTGAGTTCTCCTTCAATAGAAGTCTTCAAACAGAGGCTGGACAGATATCTGTCTGGGATGATTTAGCGAATCCTGCTTTGAGCAGAGGGTTGGACCAGATGGCCCAGGAGGTCCTTCCAACTCTACGATTCGATCATTCTATGATTCTAATATTCACGCTTCCCCACGCCCCTATGGGCATGGAGAGGCATCAATAACATTTCTCATTAATAGCGGACAGCATTAGCCGCAGGCTTCAGCTAACACTACCCTCATGTAAAGCCCCACCGCCGCACTGCACTACACACAAAGCAGCGCACCACACACACACACACACATAGCATAGCTCACCTCCCTGCAGCACACCCTGGCTTCCTGCCCGGCGCTTCCTGTCTGAAACAGCCCAGCTGGATGACGTCATCATCCAGTGCGCTGTCTCAGACAGAATGCTGCCAGCTAGGAAGAGGCTGCCAGAATGTGCTGCAGGGAGGTAAGCTTTGTGGTGTCTCTGTGTGTGTGTGGTGCGGTGCTTAGTGTGTGTGTGAAAGAGTGATGTGGTGCATTGTGTGTGTGTGAGAGAGAGAGGGGTGGTGGGGAAGGGCAATGATGGAGGTGATGGGCAATGATGGCGGTGGGGGAGGCAATGATGGAGGTGATGGGCAATGATGATGGGGGAGCCAATGATGGAGGTGATAGGCAATGATGATGGGGATAGGCAATGATGGTGGGGGAAGGCAATGATGGCGGTGATGGGCAATGATGGTGAGGAAGGCAATTTTGGAGGTGATAGGCAATAATGGTGGGGGGAGGCAGTGATGGAGGTGATGGGCAATGATGGTGGGGGAGGCAGTGATGGAGGTGATAGGTAATGATGGTGGGGGAGGCAATGATGGAGGTGATGGGCAATGATGGTGGGGGAGGCAATGATGGAGGTGATTGCCAATGATGTTGGGGGAGGCAATGATGGAGGTGATGGGCAATGATGGTGATGGGAGGCAATGATGGAGGTGATGGGTGGCAATGATGGAGGTAATGATGGAGGTGATGAAATGGACAATGATGTTGGTGGGGGAGGAGGCAATGATTGAGGTGGTGGAATGGGCAGTGGCGGGGGAGAAGGCAATGAAGGAGGTGGTGATGAGGACAATGATGGGGATGGAGGGGGGCTGCATTATACTTTATGAGGGGACTGCATTAATCTCAGGGGACTACATTATATTCTGGGGCTACAGTATACTATATGAGGGGCTGCATTATTCTCTCAGGGGACTACATTATATTCTGGGGAGGGCTACATATTACTATATGAGGGGGCTACAGTATACTCTATGGGGGGCTGCATTATATTCTGTGGTGGGGCTGCATTATTCTCTCAGGGGACTACATTATATTCTGGGGGGCTACATCATACTATAGTATACTCTATGGCGAGGCTGCATTATATTCTGTGGTGGTGCTGGATTATACTACATGAGGGGGCTGCATTATACCCAATGAGGGTGCTACATTATATTCTATGGTGGGGACTGTGTTATACCTTATGAGGGGGTTGCATTATATTTTGTGGGGTGCTGCATTATATTCTATGAGAGGGGGCTGCATTATATTTTATGAGGGGGGCTACATTATTTTATGAGGGGGCTACCCCTCTATGATTCTACCCCAACCCCTGCTACATAATTAAGACGTGTACTACCTTATATTATACCCCGATATTAGCGTGTTTTACCACACAAATGGTGGTCTTGTATTTATTTCTATGTAGCTACATAGTGGGCCCCAAGAATGATTTTCTCTGGTGGGCAAAAGGTGTTCCAGTCTGACGCTGCTTATATAGGATCACTCTCTTCTCTTTTTATCTGTTTGCATTAATGGAATATATGGAAATAATATAATATGCACACAAAAACAAATATGCCTAAATTAGAAACATACACTGGGTGTAGAATTATTAGACAAATGAGTATTTTGATCACATCATTCTTTTTATACATGTTGTCCTACTCCAAGCTGTATAGGCTTGAAAGACAACTGCCAATTATGTAAATCAGGTGATTTTCATCTCTAATGAGGAGGGGTGTGGTCTAATGACATCAACACCCTATATAAGGTGCGCTTAATTATTAGGCAACTTCCTTTCCTTTGGCAAAATGGGTCCGAAGAAAGATTTGACAGACTCTGAAAAGTCAAAAATTGTGAGATGTCTTGCAGAGGGATGCAGCAGTCTTGAAATTGCCAAACTTTTGAAGAGTGATCACCGAACAATCAAGCGTTTCATGGCAAATATCCAACAGGGTCGCAAGAAGCGTGTTAATTAAAAAAGGCGCAAACTAACTGCCCATGAATTGAGGAAAATCAAGCGTGAAGCTGCCAAGATGCCATTTGCCACCAGTTTTGCCATATTTCAGAGCTGCAACGTTACTGGAGTATCAAAAAGCTCAAGGTGTGCCATACTCAGGGACATGGCCAAGCTAAGGAAGGCTGGAAAACGACCACCTTTCAACAAGAAACATAAGATCAAGACTGGGCCAAGAAATATCTTAAGACTTATTTTTCTAAGGTTTTATGGACTGATAAAATGAGAGCGACTCTTGATTGGCCAGATGGATGGGTTCAAGGCTGGATCAGTAAAGGGCAGAGAGCTCCACTCCGACTCAGAAGCCAGCAAGGTGGAGGTGGGGTACTGGTATGGGCTGGTATCATCAAAGATGAACTTGTGGGACCTTTTCGGGTTGAGGATGGAGTGAAGCTCCACTCCCAGACCTACTGGCAGTTTCTGGAAGACACCTTCTTCAAGTAGTGGTACAGGAAGATGTCGGTATCGTTCAAGAAAAACATGGTTTTCATGCAGGACAATGCTCCATCACATGCATCCAAATACTCCACAGCGTGGCTACCCAGTAAAGGTCTAAAAGAAGAAAAAATAATGACATGGCCCCCTTGTTCACCTGATCTGAACCCCATAGAGAACCTGTGGTCCCTCATAAAATGTGAGATCTACAGGGAGTGAAAACATTACACCTCTCCGAACAGTGTCTGGGAGGCTGTGGTGGCTGCGCACGCAATGTTGATCGTAAACAGATCAAGCAACTGACAGAATCTATGGATGGAAGGCTTTTGAGTGTCATCGTAAAGAAAGGTGGCCTCATTGGCCACTGATTTTTTTGTTTTGATTTTGAATGTCAGAAATGTTTATTTCTAAATTTTGTGTTGCCCTATTTGTTTACGTGGTGAAAATAAACAAGTGAGATGGGTATATGTATATTTGGTTTTTATTAAGTTGCCTAATAATTCTGCACTGTAATAGTTACCTGCACAAACAGATATCCTCCTAAGATAGCCAAATCTAAAAAATCCCACTCCAACTTCCAAACATATTAAGCTTTGATATCTATGAGTCTTTTGGGTTGATTGAGAACATAGTTGTTATTCAATAATAAAAAGAATCCTCTCAAATACAACTTGCCTAATAATTCTGCACACGGTGTATTAGGTATCAAATATATTATAGTGTTATTTCAACCCAGGATTTTGTGTTTTTGTTTTTTCCTTTCCTTGTTCCAACAGCCATAGCAGACTTGAGCTGGGATAGTTTAATCACTTTTAATGTGTACTGTTACGTGACTTTATTGCAATGTACAGTGAAATCAAGGTTGTTCTCTACTATGAAGCTCAGCCTGTGGTGGCTAAGATTTCTGGAGGACTAGCAAGGCAGTTATATGGGCCTTTGGCATGATAACTCATCAGTTACCTGCAATGCATGCACCAGCAATGGCATAATTTAAAGGCCACTATAAGGGCTCATACCCATATGTGAGAAAAAAAACGGACGAGTGCCATGTGATTGTCATGCAAGTGCCATGCAAGTGTAATGCAATTTCGGTGCGATTTTTCCACGGTACATCCGCATGACATGCATATGCAATCCGTATGCAATGCGATTTTAACAACAGCTTATACATACAGCAGTTCTCTGTATGTAAAAGCTCATGTTAAAATTGTAATACACAACTGTACACATTGTTTTAAACCTAAATTTTCTTCAAAACATATATATATATATATATATACTGTGTATATATAAATATTAGATAGATTGATTGATTAAAAGCAGGTAAATTATTATAGAATAGAATAGGTTAGAATAGAATAGATAGAATACATATACAAACATAGAATTGGTGTACATATACTGCTCAAAAAAATAAAGGGAACACTAAAATACCACATCCTATGTTATAGTGTTCCGTTTATTTTTTTGAGCGGTATATACTGTATCTATATGTCAGTGACCCACATATACTGTATATATATATGTATATATGTGTATATATATATGTATTTATATTTCATAGAGAGATACATAGAAGAATAGCTGGTAATTCATTTGTCGGCTTCTGTAAAATCAATACAGGAGCCGACAGGAGAGAAGACATGGTTTACATACAGTAAACACATGCAGAATAGTTAGATATGTATATGTCAGTGACCAATCCAATTAGTATAGTATTATGGGACATGTATGTAATTAATAAATGATTTTTTTGGGGGAAATGGCGTGGGCTCCCACGCAGTTTTCTGTGCCAGAGAGGGAAAGCCAGCAACTGGGGGCAGATATTCATAGCCTAGGAAGAGACCATGGTTATTGGCCCTTCCTCTGGCTTCAAACATCTGCCCCCAGCCGCCCCAGAAATGGAGCATCTCTAAGATGCGCCAATTCCAGCACTTAACCTCTCTCTTCCTACTGCCTTGTAGCAGTGGCATATGGGGTAATAGTTGGGGGTTGACGCCACCTTTGTATTGTAGGGTGACATCAAGCCTGGCTTACTAATGGAGAGGTGTCAATAAGACACCTATCCATTACTAATCCTATAGTTGTGAAAGGGTTAAAAAACACACAGCCAGAATAAAGTCTTTTAATGAAATAAAGCAATAAACAGTTTGCCATCTTTATAGTTCTGCTAATCCATGCAACAACCTCAATCTACTGAAAAAAAATTAAAATAACAAACCAACAATATACCATACCTGTCCGGCGTTCAGTCCCACGCCATAATCCATATCTGGGGGCTATACAGTTTTCAACCTGGAGCAGTGCTAAATGCGACCATCTCTGCTGTAAACTACTGCTGAATGAATGAGATGGTGCCAACTGTTGTTTCAGAGACAAGCCTTGACATGACTGTACTCTGCCCTCCCTGTCGGCCTTATTCGCGCTGAACTCTGGAGAGTGGGAGAATGAACAGGCATTTTCCCAATCTAAAGAGTTCACCGCAGGTCAGGCTGTGAGACAGCGCAGCATCAGTGACGTCACCAACATCGCGGGGTTGGTTCAGTGAAGTCCTGTAGATGACGATGGTCCAGATCCTGGCTGCAGTGGTTAGTCTCTGATATCTTCCGCGGAGTCCTCAGACCATATGCAGATGTGACAGAAGGGGTACAGGCCACAGCATCATCTGAGCCCAATGTGGCTTGGTAAACATACACCGGGTGGTCAGGAAACAGTTCACGTTCACTCACCTGGTCTCTATTAGGCGGCATGCACGCAGCACTAACGGGCCCAGAGAGTTTGGCAATTTGTCCTGCGGGCACCAACTGGCACACATCACGTATATATGCTCACAGTCTCTGTGGATGCAAGCAGGGATGCTTGGGCGCGGGCCTGCACTGCTATGGTATCCGGAGCGTCTGCTTCTCCCTGCTGCATGCTGTCTGTTCCAGCCAAGTCTTACTGCTTTTACATGCACTGTGTCCCCAGCAACTTAGCCATGCCCCCTACTTCCAGAGGCAAAGGTCGGTCCGGGCCTCTAAGCTTTCCCCCAGACAACAGAGGAGACAGCCCTGACAGTTCAGGACCTGGCGCAGGGCAAGTACCCACAGTCCGGTCCTTCTTCCTACACTCCCCCTCTCCTTTTGCTCGCCATTCCATGGGCTAGAGTTGTTGTAGCAGATGTTGACATTCTTCCATATCTCAAATAATTAGCTGCCAAATAAATTGGTCTTGCTCATATCGGTTGGGTGGCATTCCAGCTGTTGACCGTTCGGTGCGTCGTCAGCCAGATTGAGTAGTAGAGTCAGGTTGAGAAGTGGAGTCAGGTTGAGTGGGTGGGGACGTGCCCAGGTTCAATGAAGCAGCCATTTCGGGAGCTTCAGGCTCCTGTACCTCCTCTGTGTCAATGGATGGTGGGTCAGAGAATTCTCCCTCATCATAGTTGATAGCTGCAGCAGGGACTGGTTCGGGAATAACTTGTGCTCTCTCTGGTTGATCGGGGTCTCATGACAAGCAAGGACATAGCATGTTTCAATGTACTACTTGAGTGGGAGCGTCTTCTTCTCCTTCAGGTTGAACCAGGTTAAGAAGACCTTTAGCTCCGATCCGACGTTTCACCCGATACGGGGTCTTTTCCCACCAATACTCCAACTCCAAGGTCATTTGTCTTGGACTAACATGCGGTCTCCAACCTCAAGAGCTGTCCCTCGCACTTGAACTGTTCAAGGCGGTATAAAGTTTGCAACCGGTGTCGATGTTCATGGACCCAGGTGGACACCCCCGTCTGTGGGTAGTCCCCCTCGGGATCCAATTCTAGCTCAGTGATCTCTCATCTGGGTTGGCCAAACATACCATGCCTGGGTTATCCAGTAAAATCCTGAATTCCCCAGTTCAAGATGAATCTGACATGGAGTGCACTGATGCACAGCCACTGCTAGATGATTCTGCTGGTACATTGACTCAGAGCACTACATTGCCCTTGCAGTCTATTGAGCCAGAATCTGACCCTGATGAAACTCAGGTGCCCCTTCCCGCATACTATACCACCTTACACGGTGACAGAGAGGAAGGTAATGAGGAAGGTGCAGATGACTTTGAAGAGGAGGTGATGGATGACCCAGTTCTTGACCCGGATTGGCATCCATTGGGGAAGGAGGGTGGCTTGAGCAATAGTTCAGATAAGGAGAAGGATCCACAACAGGCATTGACATCGCAGCAGCGGTTATCTGACAGGCCCGTAGCTGTCCAAAAACGTGGACCAAAAACTAAAAGAGTTTCAGGACAGCTTGGCCAGACGGTCAACTTAGCACTGTGTGCAAGGCCAGAAAATGTATACCATAGTAGGAAGAGTGCAACGTGGCACTTCTTTGTCCAAAATCCTACTGATGAGGCACAGGTTACCTGTAATAAGTGCGGAAGGACCTTTAGGCGAGGTAAACAACTCAGAAATTTGAATACCAGTTGCATGCTTAGACATTTACTCAACATGCACTTGCAAGCGTGGACGGACTACAAAACCTCAGGTAGCACATGTGCACCTGCTCTGACTGAAGGTAGCCAGCAACGCTCCATCGATTCCCCCCCTGTAAGACCACCGCCACCATTAAGCACTCCAGAAGCACTAAATGTGGAGGTGTCGTCGCAAGGCCAAAGCACTCAGGGAATCACAATGGTTTTGCAACACAACACTGAAACCAATACATCACCAACCCCCTCTCACTCCGTCCGGTCCACCGCTACTTCCCCCATATGCAGCTCTCCAGTCCAGCTCACCCTACTAGATGCTCTGAGTAGGACAAGAAAGTACTCATCCTCTCATCCGCGTACACTGTGTTTGAATGCCTACATTGCCAATCTAATTTCATTAGAGATGATGCCCTACCGTTTGGTTGAAAGCGAAGCTTTCCGCGAGCTCATGGCCTATGCTGTCCCACGCTATGACCTACCAAGTCAGCACTTCTGTTCTCGAAAAGCCATCCCTGCCCTCCACCGGCATGTGAAAGACCTCATTGTCCATGCACTAAAACAGTCAGTGAGTGGAAAGGTGCACCTCACAACAGATGCATGGACCAGTAGGCATGGCCAGGGCTGTTACGTGTCCATCACTATGCACTGGATTATTGTGGTGGATGCAGGCTCCACAGGGGACAGCGGTGGTGGAACAGTGCTGCCTAGCCCACGGTATAGGAAACAATTGGCTGAAGGCTTTTGACCCTCCTCCTCCATCAGCGAAAGCTCGTCCACAGAGCACAGTCGCATGAGCACTCCATCCGCAGCTGGCAGTGTTGCACACGAGGTTTCCCACTATCGAACAGCTACTGGTAAGCGTCAGCAGGCTGTGTTAAAGATGATGTCTTTGGGTGACATCAGACACACCGCTGAGGTACTGGCCGACTACTTGCAGCGACAAACTCAGTCATGGCTGGGCAGTCTACATCTTGAGGCAGGAAAGGTAGTCAGTGATAACGGCTGGAATTTTGTGGCAGCCATAGCCCGTGCAAAACTCACACACATACCTTGCCTGGCTCACACTTTGAACCTGGTGGTGCAGTGCTTCCTTAATAATTATCCGGAGTTAACATCCCTGCTACATAAGGTGCGAAGACTGTGCTCGCACATCCGTCGCTCAAACGTCCACTCCACTCATATGCAGAAGCTGCATTGATTGCTCCACCTTCCCAAGCACCGCCTAATCATAGACGTTGCAACAAGGTGGAACTCCACCCTGCACATGGTTGAGAGGCTGTGAGAACAGAGGCAGGCTGTAATGCATTTGTGGGAGGATACACGGGCTTGCAGTTTGAGGGAAGACATGGAATTGTCGAGTGTGCAGTGGTCAAAGCTGAAAGACCTCTGTAAAGTCCTTTAGTGTTTTGAGGAATGCACACGGCTGATAAGCGCAGACGACATCATCATAAGCATGAGCATCCCGCTTATGCGTCTGCTCATGCAAAGTTTGATGCACATTAAGGATCAGGCGTCTGCAGCGGAGGAGGAGGAGGAGGAGGGATGCCTTGATGACAGTCAGCCATTGTCTGGTCAGGGAACTGTCCTGGACGAGGTGGAGGAAGAAGAGGAAGAGGAGGAGGAGGGATGATTATTTTGGGCAGGAGGATGCTTCACAGGGGACAAGAGAACATGTGGGCGTGCCAAAGTCAGGTACAGTGCTTGTGCGTGACTGTAGGGATGTGGATTTACCAGAAAGTGCTCCTCCACCCAGCAGTGACAGTGCAGCATTGACACCTGGAACATTGACCCACATGTGCGATTATGCCTTGCGGATTCTATAAAGGGACCCCCGCATTGCCAAAATGATGAGGCCAGCATCCTCGATCCACGCTACAAAGGCAAATTACACAACATCATGCCACAGGAGAACCTAGAGATAATATTGGCTAACAAACAAGCAACTCTGGTAAACCGTTTGTTTGAGGCTTTCCCAGGACACAGCAGCGGTGCTGGTTCTCCCACGAGCCGTAGTGGGCACAATGGAAAAGGAGCCAAAGTGGCGTTGGAGAAAGGGGTTTAATGACCATGTTGTGGAATGATTTCTCAAGTACCGCTCACACGATTGCTAATACTGCATCGATTAAAAGTGACAGGAGACAGCAGTTGTCAACTATGGTTACAAACTACTTCTCCTCCTATATCGATATTCTCCCTCTTAAGTCATTCCCCTTTGACTATTGGGCCTCTAAACTGGACGCCTGGCTTGAATTGGCACAATATGCCTTACAGGAGTTCGCTTGCCCTGCTGCTAGTGTGTTATCTGAAAGAGTCTTCAGTGCTGCTGGATCAATACTGACAGAAAAAAGGACCCGTCTGTCGACCCAAAATGTTGATGATCTAGCCTTCATTAAAATGAACCATGCATGGGTTTCAAAGGATTTTGTCCCACCCCCTGATGACACATAGGTTGCCAGAAAACTGCCTCGCTTTTGTCCTCCTCTTCCTCGGACTTGCCCAATTCCGCCCTTTGCAGCAGCTGAATGTCCAGCCAACACATCAACATATGCCATTTTTTAAACCTCCCTAACTGGGCTGCCCACCCCCCCAAGGGCTGGGGTCAACATCTGGCGCACCCAGGCAAGTGCCATTGCTCTGAACAGGTGGATGGGCCCACTGATTGCCGACGGCACTGGCACAGTGCCCCTCATAGTACAATACAGTGTCTCTGACGGTGGGGGGGCCCACTCACTGTCAGACACATCAGCGTACTATGAGGGGCCCTGTGCAAGAACCGTCGACTACGAGTGTGTCCCCCCTCCTTGGTCATGGCCACAGCACTTGCAAGTTGCAATACTTACCTCTCCTTGCTCCTCCGCGGTGTAGTCTGGGCAGTTCAATCCTTCACAGGTACAGCCACTAGAAATTTGGGGTATTGATCGAGGATGGTTAAGATGTAGCTATGGCCTGTCCTGCTGGCCTCTACCTTCAGATGATCAATGGCTACCATTTGTAATGGACGTCAACTTACAAGCGGATGCAGTGGTGCTTTATGATCACCTTTCACAGTTGTGATAGTCACAGACGTGTGACATTCCTGCCACCATTTTTCAATGTCTCCTCTCATGCCAATCCAATAGAATCGCCTGCGGCCTGTAGCTTCTGTCTTTTGCACTCCAAAATGACCAGATACATCATGATAGGCAGTGAGGACCATGTCTACATCTCTCCCTGTGATCACAATTTGATGGAGACGAGTAACGGTGATGTGATCCACGCTACTGGATAAAGCAATCCTTTCTTCACAAAGAACCTTTTTTGCTGTCTCCACAGGCACAGTAATTGAGGGTCTGCATCGCCTCTGCAACATCTACCGGGAGGTTTTCCCGCGATGACAAATTCCCAAATTTCTGCTAACACGAGACTTTCCGTCTGTACTTGTATCCATGTAGTTTCTAGTAGCAGAGAATCTGGACTGTTTTACTGAGATTGAAATATATACGAAGATTTAAAAGTACCACAACACTATATACTGTTGTATGCTTCCACTACCTTTCCCTTTTTCTACTTTTTAAATTCTGGTGTAATACACAGTGAGCCTGTGAGTGTCTGTGTCTGACGCCGGAAGTGTAGACAGAAATTTACAATTACCCCTAGACTGGTTACACCTGGTATGTGCTGATACAGTACCTTTGTTCCAAATTTTGTATTACGGTATCATCCATAGTGAGTTAGCGTGTGTGGTTTACGCCTTCTATATATACGGTGAATCGGAGCTACCAATTTTTACCCCTCGATACAGCTTGTATCTTGTTATACAGTACCTTTGTTCGACATTTAGTATTACGGTCAAATCCATACTGAGTAAGCGTCTGAGACTGACTACGGTACTATGTATACGGAGATTTCAATTGTACCCTATAATATATATACTTGTTATCTTGTTATCCAGTACCTTTTTTAGGCCTGTTTCACACTTGCTTTTTTTTGCAGCGCGTTTTTCCCGCAAAAAAACGCATTGAAAAACGCATACAAAAGCATACAACTGCTGCGTTTTTTTCAAGCATTTTTATGAGCATGCATGAAAAAAACGCAGCGTTTTTATGCGTTTGTATGCGTTTTTAGTGCGTTTTTACCGCGTTTGCGTTTTTTTCCAACATTAGGTGGCCCCTCACACTAACCCAAACCATGACTTTACTAACCCTAACCCTGACCCTAACCCTGACCCTAACCCTGACCCTAACCCTAACCCTAACCCTTAACCAAACCATACTTAACCCTAACCCTGACCCTAACCCTTAACCAAACCATACTTAACCCTAACCCTGACCCTAACCCTGACCCTAACCCTAACCCTAACCCTTAACCAAACCATACTTAACCCTAACCCTGACCCTAACCCTAACCCTGACCCTAACCCTTAACCAAACCATACTTAACCCTAACCCTGACCCTAACCCTTAACCAAACCATACTTAACCCTAACCCAAACCCTAACTAACCTTAACCCTAACCCTAACCATGACCCTAACCCTAACCCTAACCCTAACCCTGACCCTAACCCTTAACCAAACCATACTTAACCCTAACCCTGACCCTAACCCTAACCCTAAACCCCCTTAACTAACCCTAACTTTACCCAAACCCCTAAATTCCATTGTCTAAACTAATGGTAAAAAAAAAAACGCATGTGCAAAAAAACGCATACATAAGCATGCCAATGCGCACATATGCTCACCATAGACTTATAATGGGTGTCTTGCTGTAAAAAAAACGCATTGCGCGCGCATGAGTTTTTTTGAGGCAAATCGGACGCACAAAAAATGCAACAAGTTGCATTTTGTGTGCCCGAGCGCATACCGCAAAAAAACGCATGCGCGGTAAAACGCGGTAAAACGCATGTGTATGCGCACATAAGCGCATCCCATGCAAAGTATAGGAAAAAAAAACGCATGCGCTATTTAGCGCTAAATTACCGCGAAAAAAAACGCAAATGTGAAACCAGCCTTACAACATTTTTTATTATGTTCAAACCTAGACTGAGTGAGCGTCTGAGGGTGACTCTGGAAATATATACCGAGATTTCAAATTTGGCCAACACTGTATACAACTGTACGCTTCTGATACAGTAACCTTTTTAGCTATTTAGATTCTGGTGTAACCCATAATGAGCCTGTGAACGTCTGTCTGTTACTCCGGCAATATATTAGGAGCTTTAACCCCTTAACGACCGGGGTTATTTTCGTTTTTGCGTTTTTGTTTTTCGCTCCCTTTCTTCCCAGAGCCATAACTTTTTTATTTTTCCGTCAATATGGCCATGTGAGGGCTTATTTTTTGCGGGACGAGTTGTAATTTTGAACAACACCATTGATTTTACCATGTCATGTACTACAAAACGGGAAAAAATTCCAAGTGCGGTGAAATTGCAAAAAATGCAATCCCACACTAGTTTTTTGCTTGGCTTCTTTGCTAGGTTCACTAGATGCTAAATCTAACCTGCCATTATGATTCTCCAGGTCATTGCGAGTTCATAGACACCAAACATGTCTAGGTTCTTTTTTATCTAAGTGGTGAAAAAAAAATCCAAAGTTTGCTAAAAAAACAAAAAAAACACCATTTTCTGAGACCCGTAGCATCTCCATTTTTCGTGATCTGTGGTCGGATGAGGGCTTATTTTTTGCATGCCGAGCTGACGTTTTTAATGATACCACATTTATGCAGATATGTTCTTTTGATCGCCCGTTATTGCATTTTAATGCATTGTCACAAAGATCAAAAAAACGTAATTCTGGGGTTTTGACTTTTTTTCTTGCTACGCTGTTTAGCGATCGGGTTAATGCTTTTTTTTATTGATAGATCGGGCGATTCTGAATGCGGCGATACCTAATATGTGTATGTGGGATTTTTTTTACTGTTTTATTTTGATTGGGGTGAAAGGGGGGTTATTTGAACTTTTAGGATTTTTTTATTTTTTTATTTTTAAACATTTTTTTTTACTTTTTGCATGCTTCAATAGCCTCCATAGGAGGCTTGAAGCATGCACAAGTCAATCGGCTCTGCTACATATGGGCGATGAGCAGATCGCCCATATGTAGCAGATTTACTCATGTGCTTTCAGCGCCGTTTGTGTCTGCCTCCTGAAATGTATATGGAAATTTAGAATGTTTACACTATACTATATATACCTTGTATCTGGCGATACTGTACCCTTTTTCATCTTTTTATTTTATTGGGTAATCCATACTGAGCCTGTGAGGGTCTGTGTATGAATCATGAAATATATACGGAGATTTACTGTTATCCCTAGACTGTATAGAGCTGTACGCTTCTGATACAGTACCATATATCTGCTGGTATTTTGGGTCCATTTTCCAAAACATGAGGAAGTATGGTGGAAGAGGATGCGGACATGGCCGTGGGGGGCCACCTGGTACTGATGGTGGTGGTGGTGCATCTGCTGTTAGTGCCAAAAACACAGTAGCAGCTAAGGCAGGAGGTGTTGAGCCAGCATCATGGTGTAGCTCTGGAAGGGCTGTAAGGCTCCATTTTCTGGGAGTAGGTAGACTGCTTTTAAAGCTGGAGCATCAGGAAACGTTTTTGGCTTACATTGCTGAAACAGCCTCCAGCTCTATCACCTCCTCTTTTGAAGTTTAACAAAATGCAAGCACTGAGTCGTAACTGCAGGCTTCAGGTCAGGAGCAACCTCTTTCCTTGTGTCCTTCACCCAGACCAAAAGTGAAGGATGCGGCAGCACACACTTCAGATTACTCCATGGAGCTCTTTTCACATACCATGCCTGGGTTAATTAAAAATGGGGCAGATCAGACACTGGAGCAGCATCTATGGGGCACATGATACTCTGGAGCAATAGAAATGGAGCCCATTATATGTGGAGCATTATTAGGGCCCATCATGCACTGGAGCATCACTCATGAGGCCCATTATATACTGGAGCATTATGTGGTGCTCATCATATACTGTATGGAACAATATATGTGACCAATTATTCTGTATGGAGAAATATATGGGGCTCATTATTCTGTATGGCGCACAATGTGGTGGCCATAATACTGTATGGAGTAATATACTGTCCTTTTTTTGAGCTATTGTACAATTTAAAATAGATCAGTCATGTCATGTAAGCAGTGAAGTACTTGTCATTCTTCTATACCTATATTTCTGTGCCGTATCGGAGCATCATGAGTTGTGGTATGTGTTAAAGCAGCGCACTGACACTCTTTGGCCCAGGGCACATGAAAACCTGGAGCCAGCCCTACCCCCCCCCCCCACAACTTTAGCCAAATAAGCCCCAGTTTTCAATGCGTAGCTATTGTTATGAAGTTAATTAAGGTTGACAAGCTTCAGTAATAAGAATTGATGTTTTTGGCATTGAAATGGGCACTGTAGGTGTGTTTACTGTCCTCCACTCCCTGCCGACTTTGCTTCCCCATTGACTTGCATTGGGTTTTGTGTTTCAGTCGGCCTCTGACTTTTCCCTATAGTTGGCCGATTTCGTTCGACCCGACTTTTGCGAAAGTCGGGTTTCATGAAACCCGACTCGACCCTAAAAAAGGCAAAGTCGCTCATCTCTAGTAACCAGGGAGCCCCTAAGATGACCTGATCGATACCCTCGGGCATGACGAGGAGGGATATCGTCTCCTGATGAGACAGATACACCGAGAGTTTCAACGGGGCGGCCTGCTGGGTAATTTGAGAGGGTAGAGTCATGCCGTTCACCACCCTGATGGTGACTGGCTTGGCCATCATAACCAGGGGTATTGCGTGCCAATGAGCGAAGGCTGAAGACATGAAATTGCCTTCGGCTCTGGAGTCCACGCAAACCTCCACTGCCAGAGTGGAAGAACCAGCCTCAAGCAGTCCTTTAAAGGTCAGCTTGGAGGAAAACGCTGCTGATTCTAGTGAGCCACCTCCTATGACCACTAGAGGCAAGCATTTTCCTTACCACTGTTGGCACCGCTTGGCAAGGTGACCAGACTGCGGGAAAACAGGACAGACCACAGGTACTCGAGCGGATGGGGGCCTGGATCCCACGCGAGAAGATCCCATGGCCCCCTGAGGCTCGGACACCCGATCGGAGGATCCCAGAAGTTTAGCAAAACTAGGTGCCAACCTAAACCTCTGCCTACACTGGGACCGCTCCAACATTGGCTTGGTAAAGTGAAGGTCAATACGGATGGAGACGGTGATGAGCTCCTCCAATGTGGCGGGAACCTCCCTGGTGGCCAAGGTGTCCTTCACATGGTCAGCCAAACCTCTTCAGAACGTCGATATGAGGACCTTATCTAGCCACTCTAACTCAGAGGCCAGCGTCCTGAACTGGATGGTGAAGTGACTGACCAAGGAAGAGCCCTGTAATAATGCCAGCAGCGCGGTGTCATGGGTGATTTGCTGTACCAAGAAGACCTCCTTCAGAGGGGCCAAGAATTGAGTGGCGCTCTGCACCACATGATCACCATGCTCCCACAATGGTGTGACCCACTCCAAAGCCCTGCCCGACAAGAGGGAAATGATAAATCCCACCTTAGCCCGCTTGGAGGAGAATCGTGCAGCCAGCAACTCTAGCTGTATAGTGCACTGGCTCACGAAACCCCTACATGAAGCACTATCACCCGAGAACTTCTCAGGCAGCGGGAGGTGGGACAAAGTCGGGACAGGGATGGCAGTGGACACGCGGGAGACAGCCTCATTGGCTGCCTGGAGCACGACCGCGTTAACATCCGCAGCTGAGGCTGAATGCTCAAGAGCCGTCAACCTGCCCTCCAGCTGCTGGATGCACGCATAAAGTCGCTGCTCGTCCGCCATTAGAGCCAGACTCTGGCGCTAGTATACTGTTAGGGTTGCGGATCGCACTAAATATAAAATATAATAAAGTGCGATCGCAACCCGGAGTCCATGGTGCAGAGGTGGTAAACTGCTGCTCGGTAATGGCAAACACTAACTGAACACCAGCGGGGTAACCGCTGACCCGGTGTGCGTAGGAGCAAACTCTGTTACAGCACAGAGATGCAGAAAGAGACGCCAAAGCCAGTTACCTCACAGACTACAGCTTAGGGAACCGCTACTGCGGCGCTAAGGATTAACACTTGAGAAATGCTGAGCCCTGTTAGCAGTCACAGGGTGTAGCCAACAGTTGTGTTACCGCACTGCATGCGTACAGAGCCGCCCTGGTGGATGCCACTAGCCAGCCTAAGCTTAGACTGGGAAAACGCAGTAACTGAGCACTGCACCGCTGAGACAGACATAGCAGAGTATGCGGTACAGAGGTGTCTTGTGCAGATGACACTCTCTGGCGTAACGTGTGAGAGGAGTTTGAAGCACTGTGGCGCTATGCAGTGCCACCGCTCAGCGCTGACTCCACCAACTACCTACGCTAAGCCTGGGTGCTGGACAGGCTAGGCTACACAACACATGAGTAGGGGTTTCATAATAAGTCATTCACCAGTTTCATGCATCCATCATCACACATACCACAACTTACTACTACAGTATAAGAGTCTATACTAGTGCATGGCCGTATGGCCATGCGACTCTTTTATAGCAGTGTCCTTCCGGGACCTTCCTAGTGGTCCAATGGGAGCAGCAATAGGACCTGTGCATGTGACCTCAGACCTCCAATGAGAGGACTTCCCACGGGCATGCTCAGTGGGCCGGACTTAGTCCCAAGAGCTACTCGCTACTGGCTATTGCAGGTTACTATAGCTGAACCCTGATTGGCAGCAGTAACCAAGCCAACAGTATTAGACTGAGGAAGACGCCGAGAACAACGTCTTTGCTGAGCAGGCTCCTCTGCGGCCGGAGAGGAATGGGAGACGGCAGAAGGCAAGGCTCGAGATTCCTCCTGTGCAGAGGCAGGAACCTGACGCCTAACAGAGGGTAAGCCACAAAAGGTCATTGCTAAAGAAGCTGGCTGTTCACAGAGTGCTGTATCCAAACATATTAATTGGAAGGAAAAAGCGTGGTAAAAAAAGGTGCTCAAGCAAGTACAAATACCTGGTTTAAAAACAACAGTATCACTGTGCTATATTGTCCAGCAACCTCACCTGACCCCCATAGAGAATCTATAGGCTATTGTCAAGAGGAAGATGAAAGACACAAACCCAACAATGCAGAGGAGCTGAAGGCTGCTATCAAAGCAACCTGTTCTTCCATAAAACCTCAGCAGTGCCATAGGCTGATCGACTCCATGCAATGCCACATTGATACAGTAATTGATGGAAAAGGAGCCCTGACCAAGAATTGGGTTCATTTACTGAATGTACATTTCAATAGGTCAACATTTTGGATTTTAAAGTCATTTTTCAAGCTGGTGTTGCAAAGTATTTTAATATACTGAGATAATGACTTTTGGGTTTTCATTGGCTGTAAGTCATAATTATCAACATAAACAGAAATAAACACTTGATATAGATCACTCTGTTTTTAATGACTCTATCTAATATATGAGTTTCACTTTTTGTATTGCAGAATTGAAATAAATTAGCTTTTTGATGATATTCTAATTTAGTTAGAAGCACTTGTAGTGTGCATCTTGTAGCACAACAACAATATTAAGGTATAAATAAACAAGGAGAAACGGAGTGATTGAATCCAAAGATTTTTTTATTTATAAAAATATGAAGTTTTATTATAACAAGTGTATATAAAAACACCCAATAATCATGGTACAGTTGCACATAAAACATGACGCCACAAACCAGGAAAGGAGATAAGTGGGGATAATCAGAAGAGCACCGTCATGCTAAACCACCCGCAGTAAAGCAGCCCTTATGGGATAAAGGTAAAGTGCTGCTGCCTGTATAAAATCCTATCATGACCATAATGGGTCTGAGATGGCAGGAAGCTCCCAACATAGGCTTAGCATGGTAGGCGTGAGGAAAGCGGTAAAGGTTCAACAGTGCATAATCGTGCCATAATGGCAAAGTGGTCATACTGTCAGAACGCTTACCTAGTGGTGCTCAACTGCCCCCGGTTGTGAGGAAATCTCCGACGTGCGTTTCGCGCTTACTTTGTCCCTGCGGGCGCGTCCAATGCTGAGCGCCTGTCTCCATGTGAGAGGACTGGATGGTGTCATGGCGCATGCGCCGCTATGGCCACTAGTAATTGGTTCACTCATGCCACATGGTCAGACATGTGACTGTCGCTATGGATACAAAAGGTCCTGTGCCAGTACTAGCCGCATCTCCTTGAGAAAGCGCTGTTTGTAAGCGCGAAACGCGCGTCGGAGATTTCCTCACAACCGGGGGCAGTTGAGCACCACTAGGTAAGCGTTCTGACGGTGTGACCACTTTGCCATTATGGCACGATTATGCACTGTTGAACCTTTACCGCTTTCCTCACGCCTACCATGCTAAGCCTATGTTGGGAGCTTCCTGCCATCTCAGACCCATTATGGTCATGATAGGATTTTATACAGGCAGCAGCACTTTACCTTTATCCCATAAGGGCTGCTTTACTGCGGGTGGTTTAGCATGACGGTGCTCTTCTGATTATCCCCACTTATCTCCTTTCCTGGTTTGTGGTGTCATATTTTATGTGCAACTGTACCATGATTATTGTGTGTTTTTATATACACTTGTTATAATAAAACTTCATATTTTTATAAATAAAAAAATCTTTGGATTCAATCACTCCGTTTCTCCTTGTTTATTTATACATGCTCATGGAGTGGAACCACCTACTATGGCAGACCATATATTTAGGTTACTGCCATTTGCTTTTTGTAAAGTACTGGGCTATTGTGTCTTACTAACAATATTAAGGTGCATGCAAAGGTCTATGTCATGTAAGAGTATAATATAGAGATGTCTTTCTTTAAGAAATAATGGTGTCTAGGTATCCTCCTATGAGGGTTAGTGCAAGATATAATTTATTTGCAAAAAGCAACAGAATCCTTGTGGTATGGTAGCGTATAATGTGAACTTTCACATGTGGGATGTGAGTTTCCAAGCAAACAGATGACTGGACTCATGAGGCTTCCTGACCATACATTTGGATTATTTCAGAGAGCTCAATAGGAGAAAGAATATCAAAAGCAGTAGGTGATTATTTTGATGATGATGATCATCATGATGAATATGGCCAGGGACTACTTAATGATGTGCCTTGGTAACTAGAGTTGAGCGAAACGGGACGAAAAATTTCAAAAGTCGCCGACTTTTGGCAAAGTCGGGTTTCATGAAACGAAACCCGACCCTAGGTTGAGGTCGGCCACGAGGTCGGCGACTTACGCGCCAAAGTCGCGTTTCAAAAGTTTGTTTTGCGCTCTTTTTCAGCCAATCAGGATCCACGGACACTGTGGGCAACGTGATGACATAGGCAGGGGTCACCACCATCTTTCAGAAGGGCATGCAAGTGATTGGCTTGCTTTGGTGGGCGTCACAGGGGTTATAAAAGGGCGTGCACGCCGACCGCCATCTTACTTCTGCCGATCTTAGCATAGGGAGAGGTTACTGCTGCTGATTCTGTAGGGAGAGCGTTAGGCAGGGAAGAAGAAAATAAAACTGCTTCTGCTGCTAGCGATTTTGCCTGTACAACACACCAGTCACTGTGTGTGCAGTGCAAGGGGAGGCTATATTGTGGTGGATCAGCGGTGTTGGTTGTTAGGCTGCCTTCTAAGGCTTCCTGACAGCTGCATTGCTGTTGACTCACTGCTCTGCAAACTGCTTTTTTAAAAGCAATCCCAATTTTTTTTTTTGTCCTGCTGAGGTACTGAGCGTGCATTTTTTCACACCATACAGCGGTGTACGCTCCTCACACAGTACCGTGTAACGGCTGTTATCACAGCCACAGTGAAGCTATCTGTGTGTCACTCTGTGAGAATAAGTCGAGGACATGTTCCGTTCTTACAGACCTGCACCTACTAGTTTTGTCTAGCTTTCAAACAGTTAAATATATTTGCTGTTTGATCATATTCAAAACTATAGAAAGACAGCGTGTGTCAGTCCGTATACTTAAAAAACACGGAGCTTGACAATTTTACGTACACCGGACAGCCGTGTACGTGCACGCTCCTCTCAGTACCGTGTAACAGCTGTTATCACGGCCACAGTGAAGCTATCTGTGTGTCACTGTGGAAGGATAAGTGGAGGACTTGTTCCGTTCTTACAGACCTACACTCTAGGGAGATTCCTATTCTGCCCAATTCTACATACACCTTGTAGTTTGTGATACACTAGCCAATTTCTGCCTGTGACATAGTGCTCTGATATTCAGTGGGCCTCACACAATCCAAAAGTGTCCAGTGTCCACTAGTGTGTGCAGAAATTCAAAATCTCCCTTATCCTGTAGTCACTTTTTTCACACCTGTGCCATCGAGCCTGTGACATAGCGCTGTGATATTCAGTGGGCCTCACACAATCCATAAGTGTCCAGTGTCCACAAGTGTGTGCAGAAATTCAAAATCTCCCTTATCCTGTAGTCACTTTTTTCACACCTGTGCCATCGAGCCTGTGACATAGCGCTGTGATATTCAGTGGGCCTCACACAATCCATAAGTGTCCAGTGTCCACAAGTGTGTGCAGAAATTCAAAATCTCCCTTATCCTGTAGTCACTTTTTTCACACCTGTGCCATCGAGCCTGTGACATAGCGCTCTGATAATCAGTGGGCCTCACACAATCCAAAAGTGTCCAGTGTCCACTAGTGTGTGCAGAAATTCAAAATCTCCCTTATCCTGTAGTCACTTTTTTCACACCTGTGCCATCGAGCCTGTGACATAGCGCTCTGATATTCAGTGGGCCTCACACAATCCAAAAGTGTCCAGTGTCCACTAGTGTGTGCAGAAATTCAAAATCTCTGTGATCCTGTAGTCACTTTTTTCACACCTGTGCCATCGAGCCTGTGACATAGCGCTCTGATATTCAGTGGGCCTCACACAATCCAAAAGTGTCCAGTGTCCACTAGTGTGTGCAGAAATTCAAAATCTCCCTTATCCTGTAGTCACTTTTTTCACACCTGTGCCATCGAGCCTGTGACATAGCGCTCTAATATTCAGTGGGCCTCACACAATCCAAAAGTGCCAGTGTCCACTAGTGTGTGCAGAAATTCAAAATCTCCCTTATCCTGTAGTCACTTTTTTCACACCTGTGCCATCGAGCCTGTGACATAGCGCTGTGATATTCAGTGGGCCTCACACAATCCATAAGTGTCCAGTGTCCACAAGTGTGTGCAGAAATTCAAAATCTCCCCTGTCCTATAGACACCTAGTACCTTGTTTTACATTACTATATAGTTTGTTGGATTTTGTCTACATTTCTACAAAAAATGAGGAAGGCTGGTGGAAGAGGCCGTGGAATTGGGCGGGGGTTGGCAGCTGGTAATGATGGTGCTGGTGGTGGATCTGATGGTAGTGGCAAGAGCAAAATAGGACCAAATGCAGGAGGTGTTGAGCCTGCGTCATCATCTGGCTCCATAAGGCTTCGAAGGCTTAGTTTTCTAGGAGTTGGCAAACCGCTTTTAAAGCCAGAGCATCAGGAAAAAGTTTTGTCTTACATTGCTGACTCAGCCTCCAGCTCTATCGCCTCCTCTTTTGAAGTTGTAAAAAGTAAAAGCACTGAGTCGTCATTGGAGGCTCATGTTCATGAACCACACCTTTCCTTGTGTCCTTCACCCCAACCAAGATTGAAGGATGACGCAGGCCATACTACTGATTACTCCATGGAGCTGTTTTCACATACCATGCCTGGATTATCAAGTGAAATGGTGAATTACCCAGGCCAAGATGAATCTGACATGGAGTGCACTGATGCACAGCCGCTGATAGATGATTCTGCTGGTACATTCACTCAGAGCACTACATTGTCTTCACAGTGTACAGAGCCAGATTCTGACCCTGATGGGACTCAGGTGCCCCTTCCCGCACACTATACCACCATACACGGTGACACAGAGGAAGGTGCACATGACATTGAAGAGGAGGTGATGGATGACCCAGTTGTTGACCCAGATTGGCATCCATTGGGGGAAGACGGTGCTGCTTCCAATAGCTCAGATGAGGAGCATCCACAGCAGACATCGACATCGCAACAGCTGTTATCTGGCAGGCCCGGAGCACTCCAAAGACAGGTTCCAAAAATCAAAAGAGTTGCTGGACAGCTTGTCCAGAGGGTCAAAAGATCACAGCGTGCTAGGCCGCAAAATGTCTGCCAAAGTAGGAAGAGTGCAGTGTAGCACTTTTTTGAACAAAATCCTCATGATCAGGCCAAGGTTATCTGTAAGAAGTGCGCAAAGACCTTTAGCCGAGGGAAAAATCTGAAAAATTTGAATACCAGTTCCATGCTTAGACATTTAACCACCATGCACTTGCAAGCGTGGACACAACACCAAACCTCAAGTGCCACATGTGCAACTGATCACAAAGAAGGTAGTCAGCAACGCTACATTGTTTCCCCCACTGTAAGCCCACCGGTCAGCACAGCAGCAAATGTTGAGGTGTCGTTGCAAGGCCACAGCAGTCAGGGAATCCCACTGTTATATCAACGAAATACTGAATCTAGGCCATCAGAAAGAACACCAACTCCATCACCATCATCAACCCTCTCTCAGTCCGCCCTGTCCACCGCTACTTCCACCATATGCAGCTCTCAAGTCCAGCTCACCCTCCCAGACACTATGAGTAGGTCAAGAAAGTACTCAGTCTCTCATCCGCGTACACTGGGTTTGAACGCCCACATTGCCAAACTAATCTCGTTTGAGATGATGCCCTATCGGTTGGTGGAAAGCGCAGCATTCCGCAAACTCATGGCCTATGCAGTACCACGCTATGACCTACCCAGTCGCCACTTCTTCTCTCGCATAGCCATCCCAGCCCTCCACCATCATGTAAAAGACCACATTGTCCATGCACTCAAGCAGTCAGTGAGTGGAAAGGTGCACCTCACAACTGATGCATGGTCCAGTCGGCATGGCCAGGGCCGTTACGTGTCCATCACTGCGCACTGGGTTAATGTGGTGGATGCAGGGTCCACAGGGGACAGCGGTGGTGGGACAGTGCTGCCTAGCCCACGGTATAGGAAACAGTTGGCTGTAGGCGTTCCACCCTCCTCCTCCTCCAGAAGCGAAAGCTCGTCCACAGAGCGCAGTCGTACGAGCACTCCATCTGCAGCTGCCACTGTTGCACACGAGGTGTCCCCCTATCGAGCAGCTAGTGGAAAGCGTCAGCAGGCTGTGTTGCAGATGATGTGTTTGGGCGACAGACACACCGCCGAGGTGCTGGCCGAGTACTTGAAGCGACAAACTGAGTCATGGCTGGGCAGTGTACATCTTGAGGCAGGCAAGGTAGTTAGTGATAACGGCCGTAATTTTGTTGCAGCCATAGCCCTTTCAAAACTCAGACACATACCTTGCTTGGCTCACACCTTGAACCTGGTGGTGCAGTGCTTCCTCAAAAATTATCCGGAGTTAACAGCCCTGCTCCAGAAGGTGCGAAGACTGTGCGCGCACATCCGCCGGTCGCCTGTACACTCCGTTCGTATGCAGAAGCTGCAGCGATTGCTCCACCTTCCCAACCACCGCCTCATTATCGACATTGCAACAAGGTGGAACTCCACCCTGCACATGGTGGAGCGGCTGTGCGAGCAGAGGCAGGCCATAATGCATTTGTGGGAGGATACACGGCCAGGCACTTTGAGAGCAGACATGGAGTTGACAGGTGTGCAGTGGTCGAAGCTGAAAGACCTCTGTAAAGTCCTTCAGTGTTTTGAGGAATGCACACGGCTGGTAAGCGCAGACGACGCGATCGTAAGCATGAGCATCCCACTTATGCGTCTGCTCATGCAAACTTTGACGCACCTTAAGGAGCAGGCGTCTGCAGCCAATGTTGATGAGGAGGAAGAGGAGGAGGGAATCCTTGATGACATTCAGCCATTGTCTGCTCAGGGACCTCTCCTGGATGAGGTGGAGGAAGAAGAGGAGGATGATGATGGGGATGATTACTTAGGGGAGGAGGATGCATCTCGTGGGGCAAGTGAAAATGTTGGCGTGGCAAGGTCTGGTACAGGGTTTGTGCGTGACTGGAGGGATGTGGATTTGCCAGAAAGTGCTCCTCCAACCAGCACTCGCAGTGCATCATTGACACCGGGAACATTGGCCCACATGTCAGATTATGCCTTGCAGATCCTAAAAAGGGACCCCCGCATTGCCAAAATGATGAACGATGATGACTACTGGTTGGCCAGCATCCTGGATCCACGCTATAAAGGCAAATTACAAAACATCATGCCACAGGAGAACCTTGACCTAATATTGGCTAATAAACAAGCAACTCTGGTAAATCGGTTGCTTGAGGCATTCCCAGCACACAGCAGCGGTGATGGTTCTCACACGAGCCGTACGGGCCGGGGGCAGCTTGGCAGAGGTGTTCATGGTGCACACAGCAGAAGTGGCGTTGGAGACAGGGGTTTCATGACAATGCTGTGGACTGATTTTTCAAGTACCGCTCACACAACTGGTAATACTGCATCGATGGAAAGTGACAGGAGACAGCAGTTGTCAACTATGGTTACAAACTACTTTTCCTCCCATATCGATGTTCTCCCACACAGGTCATTCCCCTTTGACTATTGGACCGCTAAACTGGACACCTGGCCTGAATTGGCACAATATGCCTTACAGGAGCTCGCTTGCCCAGCTGCAAGTGTGCTATCGGAAAGAGTCTTCAGTGCAGCTGGATCAATCCTGACAGAAAAAAGGACCCGTCTGTCAACCCAAAATGTGGATGATCTAACCTTCATTAAAATGAACCATGCATGGGTTTCCAAGGATTTTGTCCCACCTTCCCCTGATGACACATAGGGTGACAGAAAAATAGCTTGCTTTGGTCCACCTCTTCCTGGGACTTGACCTATTTCGCCTTTTGCATCAGCTGAATGTCCAACATCAACATATGCCACTTTCTAAAACTCCCTAACTGTGCTGCCTCCCCCCCCCATGGCTGGGGTCACCACCTAGCGCACGACACCGTGCGAGTGCCGTTGCCCTGGACAGGTGGGTAGGCCAACTCTTGGGCGCGGGCACTGGCACAGGGTCCCTCATAGTGCAATCAAGTGTCTCTGACGGTGGTGGTGCACACCCGCCGTCAGACACACCGCCGTACTATGAGGGGCCCAGTGCCAGTACCGACGCCCACGAGTGGGCCCCCCTTGCTTGGGCAGGGCCCCAGCATTTGCAATCTTTACCTCTCCCTGCTCCTCCGCTGTGTAGTCTGGGCCGTCAAATCCATACTGTGCCTGACACCGTTTGAGCCTGCCTCCTGATGTATAGACATATATTTTGAATGTGTACGCTATCCATACATGTTATCCGGGGATACGGTACCCTTTCTCACCTTTGTGCAATTACGTGCAATCCATACTGGGCCTAACACCGTCTGAGCCTGCCTCCTGATGTATAGACATATATTTTGAATGTGTACGCTATCCATACATGTTATCCGGGGATACGGTACCCTTTCTCACCTTTGTGCAATCACGTGCAATCCATACTGGGCCTAACACCGTCTGAGCCTGCCTCCTGATGTATAGTCATATATGTTGAATGTGTACGCTATCCATACATGTTATCCAGGGATACGGTACCCTTTCTCACCTTTGTGCAATCACGTGCAAGCCATACTGGGCCTAACACCGTCTGAGCCTGCCTCCTGATGTATAGACATATATTTTGAATGTGTACGCTATCCATACATGTTATTCGGGGATACGGTACCCTTTCTCACCTTTGTGCAATCACGTGCAAGCCATACTGGGCCTAACACCGTCTGAGCCTGCCTCCTGATGTATTGACATATATTTTGAATGTGTACGCTATCCATACATGTTATCTGGGGATACGGTACCCTTTCTCACCTTTGTGCAATCACGTGTAATCCATACTGGGCGTGAGAACGGCTGGCGAGCTGTTA